>NC_066527.1:15665010-15685010 GCF_024679095.1 Eriocheir sinensis
TCTCTCTCTCTCTCTCTCTCTCTCTCTCTCTCTCTCTCTCTCTCTCTCTCTCTCTCTCTCTCTCTCTCTCTCTCTCTCTCTCTCTCTCTCTCTCTCTCTCTCTCTCTCTCTCTCTTACCAAACAACCTTTACGAGTGTTGAGATGAGATGAGAGAGAGAGAGATATGAAAGTGGAGATAAGACCGGCTTTATTTTGAAAGTGAGTTAAGGTGAGAGTAAGGTCTCTCTCTCTCTCTCTCTCTCTCTCTCTCTCTCTCTCTCTCTCTCTCTCTCTCTCTCTCTCTCTCTCTCTCTCTCTCTCTCTCTCTCTCTCTCTCTCTCTCTCTCTCTCTCGTCCTAAAGCGTCTGTCCTTGACTCGTATTGTTCTCGTTTTCTTTTCTTTTCCTTTCTTTTATTTTGGTCTCATTCTTTTTTTCTTTCTTTCTTTTTATTTACTTTATTTATCTATTTATTCTTTTATTTGTTTCGTATTCCATTCATGTATTTCTTTTTTTTCTTTTTTTTCATCTTCTTTTCTTTCTGGTTCGTCTTCCTTCCTTCCGTGTTTCTTCCTTTGTTTCTTTTTTCTTCTCTAATTGCTTTGTTCGTTTCTTCCTTTCTTCCTTCCATTCATATTTTCATTCCGGCTTTCTCCCCCTCCTTCCTACCTTTTTTTTATTCCTTCATTCTTCTTTTCTCTTTTTACTTTCTTCTTCCATTCATTTCCACCTACCTTTCTTTCCTTTTCCTTCCTACTTTTCTTTTTTTCTTCCTTTCGCCCTCCATTCTTCCTTCCTTTTTTTCATTCTTCCTCCATTCCTTCCTTCCTCTCCATCTACCTTTCTACCTTGCTTGTTTCCCTCCTCTTCCCTTCTTCCTTCCTCTCTCCATTCCTTCATCCTCCCTGTCTTCTTTCCTTCCTCTCTCTTTTCTTTCTTCTTTTCTTCAATCTTTATCAACTTTATTCTTCTGTGTTTTCGTCTTTCCGTTTACATAAATATTGCCAGTGACATCTCAAGTAATGGACGGCTTACTCTTCTGATTTTGCGGCGCCCTTGTCATTAAGCAGCGGATTTTGGAAAATCAACCGCTTTGGTGCGAATCGCCATAACTCTTTTATTTCTGGGGGTACAGTAAAGTTTTTGTTATCAGTCGATGGCAAAATGAAAGGGCTATATTTTGTAAAAAGTGACCGGGCTCAAAAACCGACTCGTAAGGGTAAAACATTGAATAAATTCGCAAAAAAACGACTCGGAAAAACATTTTGAGTTCCCAACCTTGAAACCCACTCATATTTTGAAAATTAAAAAAAAAACGTATTTAACAAATGATTTCGCCCTGCCAATGTGCTTTCCAATGTGGTGCATAACATTTCCCTACTCCCAGTAGTTTTGTCGTTAGAGCACGAAACGTAAACCCTGTCGTGAGCGATTTTGACGAACTCCAGACACTTTGCCCTTTTTGTCTAGTGTGGCCTTGCTATTCACTCTAAAAGGCTGTAATTTGGCATGTAGCCCCCCATGGCAATGTAGGTTATGCACCATATTGAAAAGCACATTGGTAGGGCTAAATCATTTGTTAGATAAGTTTTTATGAAATTCTTAAAAAATGAGCGGGCTTCATGGTTCGGAACTCAAAAAAAGTTTTTTTCCAGAGTCGTTTTTTGTAAATTTGCTCGATGTTTTACCCTTTCGAGTCGGTTTTCGATCCCAGTCGCTTATTACAAAATATAGCCCTTTCATTTTGCCGTCGATTGATACAAAAAACATTACTGTAGCCCCAGAAATATAGTGATTGATTCACAGCAAAACGGTTGATTTTCAAAACAAAAAGAAAGAAAGGGTCCATTCCGTGTCCGTTCCATAGTATATATCTCTCTTCCTCTCTCTTCTTCTTCTTCTCTCTCTCTCTCTCTCTCTCTCTCTCTCTCTCTCTCTCTCTCTCTCTCTCTCTCTCTCTCTCTCTCTCTCTCTCTCTCTCTCTCTCTCTCTCTCTCTCTCTCTCTCTCTTTTCCGTTAGTAAATACGAATAAGAATTTTGGAGTTGCTTGCCACAATAGGAGAAGAAGGAGGAAGAGGATGAGGAAGAGAAGGAGGAGGACGAAGAAGAGGATATTGCATGGTGAAGGAGAATTGAATGTGAAGGGAAAGGAAGAGGGGAGGAAAAAATTGGAGGAAAAAGCGAAGGGAAAGGCTTGAGGCTGGCAAATAGAGGAAGAAGGAGAGGAGGAGGAGGAGGAGGAGGAGGAGGAGGAGGAGGAACAACACAATGAAACACAGAGAACCATGCAGCATGGAAAAACTGCATGGAAAATATGTAGGAAAGAGGAAAGAACTACCATTACTGCTACCACTAACCGGGCGATAAAAACCAGCATTCGAAAGAACTTAACGTTATTACGACAATGACTAATATCTTAGTTGCTGGTTGGATTCAAAATACTTGTCTAATCTATTCTTGAAGGTCGTAACTGTTGTACTATCAACATCACAGAGTAGAGAATTCCAAACATTAACAACTCGATTGAAGAAGAAGTGTTTGGTTTCGTGCGACGAGAATCCTTTACCACCTACCTTGAAATTGTGATTTCTTCTTGTTCTATTTGCTCGATCAATTTTATAATCTTCCGCATTAATATCACTGAATCCTTTAAACATTTTAAACACTTCTATTAGACCGCCTCGCATTCTTCGTTTTGATAGGCTGAATAAATTTACTTCTTTAAGCCTTTGTTCATAAGATAAATTTCTCAACCTAAGAATAATTTTTGTTACTCTCCGTTGAACCCGTTCTAACTTTTCTACGTCTTTTTTGTAATAGGGAGACCAAAACTGTACACAGTACTCTAGACGGCGTCGAACCAACGAATTATACAGTTTTGATATTACTTTTTCCGATTTATTATTAAAGACTCGTCCGATGAAGCCAACCAATTTGTTTGCGGCTTTAACTACCTCTGAACAATGCTGACCGGGCTTTAAATCGCTTGATATAGTGATTCCAAGATCCTTTTCTTTACTTATTGCAGAAAGTTGTTGGCCATTCATTACGTACCGAACGCGATTGTTATTGTTTCCGATGTGCAACACTTTACATTTGTCAACGTTAAATTTCATTTGCCATTGATTGGCCCAACGTGCAAGGCGATCTAGATCTGATTGTAAAGCTTCTTCGTCGAGTGTCGCAGTTACTTTACTAGCAAATTTTGTGTCATCAGCAAATTTTGATACTTTGCAAGTGAGCCCATCATCGATATCATTAACATAAATTAAGAAGAGCATGGGGCCAAGCACTGATCCTTGAGGTACGCCGCTTCTGACATCGAGCCAGTTAGATGTAACACCGTTTAGAACTACTCTCTGTTTCCGCTCAGAGAGCCAGTCCACAAGCCAATTGTGAATGTTACCCGAGATACCGTGCGCCAATAGTTTGCTGAGCAATCGTTGGTGGGGGACCTTATCAAATGCCTTTTGAAAATCCAGATATATGATATCTACTGATCTGCTTTCATCGAACACCTCAAAAATATAATGAAAAAAATCAAGTAAGTTAGTTAAACACGAACGTTTACTACGAATTATTCATTATATTATTTTCTTCGAAGAATTTCACCATATTGTCGCGAATGATAGTCTCCATTAACTTACAAACAATCGATGTCAGGCTAATTGGTCGATAGTTTCCTGTATGAGACTTTTCTCCCTTTTTGAAAATTGGTGTGACATTTGCAAGTTTCCAATCCGACGGAACTTTTCCAGCTGTTAAAGATTTATTGAATATGATGGAGAGCGGCTTACAAATTTGGTGTTTGATTTCTTTTAAGACCCTAGGGGTAATTTTGTCTGGACCAGGAGCTTTGTTTACTTTAATCTTTTCAATTGTGCGTAAAATGTCACTTTCTACGATGAGCACGCCATTTAAAATCTTTTCGGTCCTTCTAACCTCCGGCAGGAGGAGGAGGAGGAGGAGGGAAACGTAGGAATTCGCATGCAGTATGATAGATAGATAGATCGATCGATCGATAGATAGATAGTAATAGTAGTAGTAGTAGTAGTAGTAGTAGTAGAAATACACACAAATTCACTCATATATACAGAACAATATACACACACACACACACACACACACACACACACACACACACACACACACACACACACACACACACACAGGTAAACACTGACCTGTAAACACCTGGCCTGCCTTTCCTGCTCGTTAGGTGAAATGTTTACAGGAGGAGGAGGAAGAGGAAGAAAGTGAAGATAAGGAAGTGAAAAAATCTTGCCAGCGTGAAATGAAGGATGTGTGTGTGAGAGAGAGAGAGAGAGAGAGAGAGAGAGAGAGAGAGAGAGAGAGAGAGACCTTCATTTTCTTCTTTCCCAACTCCTCTTATGTCCTCCTCCTCCTCCTCCTCCTCCTTCTAATCATCATCACCATCATCATCATCATCATCATCGGGTTGCCTCTACAGGTGTTCCCCCTTTCTGCCTGTCATTAGCCTTACCTGCCGCCTCCGTCACCTGCGTCCCGCGCCGGCCTTGACTCACCTGTTCTTTAGTCACGTCACCTGGACAAGAAAATACGTCCATCCTCATTATTATTATTATTATTCTCATTGTTGTTGTTGTCTTATTGCTCATTCTTCCTTTTTTCATCCATGTATTTTTTTTCTTTTTTTTATATTCCCTTCTAATTTTTTATTCTTCCTCGTCAACATTATTTTATTACAATTGCTGCTTTTAAACTACTCATATTGCTGCTGTTATTACTACTACTACTGCTGTTACTACTACTACCACTATTACTACTACTACTACTACTACTTTTTTTTTTTTTTTTTTTTTTTACGTTTTTTCCTATTGCGCCGGTTCCAGAGTTCTGGCAGAGGGCCTGATGGTCGCACAAAAGGTAGTGTTTTGGCGCCATCTTGCATTGCATTGGCTGCATTTGCCCCCAGCCCTCGTTCTTGATTCCTTGGACTCCCTCGGCTCGGGTTGATGGGTGGTCTTCAGGACAGCATGTAAAATCCGAGTGGTAGCGTGAGATTCGAACCGCGTCGTCCATCACGCGGCGAACAGTACGCTATCGCCAGCCTACTACTACTACCCTACTACTACTACTACTACTGCTACTACTACTACTATCTACTATTTCTATCTACTATCTACTATCTACTTTTTTTTTTACTTCAGAGGACGCGGCAATAAAAAGAGTACAAAAAAAAAGCCCGCTTCCCGCTACTACTACTACTACTACCACCACTGACAAGGCAATATGCTAGTCACCGTTACCTGCTGACATAACACAATAAACCTTGACCCTTTCCTCATTGCCTTGATTCACCTGTGATTTACTACCTGTCCTATACACCTGTCCACAATCCTCACGCACGTCTCATAATTATCTTTCCTCATCTCTTCTTTTTTGTCACTTTCACCTGTTGACTCTTTACTTTCTCTTTTTATTTCGTTTTCCCTGTGTAGTAAGTTTGGATTTCTTCTTTTACTTGTTCTGTTGTCATTTAGTTGTCGTTAAGTATTTTTCTCATTTTTTACTTCTTATTTTTTCTCACTCTGGTAATTTTTCCTCAGGTTTACATTATATATTTTTTCCTCCGTCTGGTTTTTGTTTCTTTTTCTCTCTCTCTCTCTCTCTCTCTCTCTCTCTCTCTCTCTCTCTCTCTCTCTCTCTCTCTCTCTCTCTCTCTCTCTCTCTCTCTCTCTCTCTCTCTCTCTCTCTCTCTCTCTCTCTCTCTCTCTCTCTCTCTCTCTCTCTCTCTCTCTCTCTCTCTCTCTCTCTCTCTCTCTCTCTCTCTCTAATTATCTCTCGTTAAAATAAGAGACAAGGAAAAAAAAAAGACCTCGCAGCCACGTTATTTTTCATCGAGTTTACTGTTTTCGTCTATACCACTTTGCTCCTAAACCTTCTCGTCTACTCTCGCCTCTTGGAAAACATAAAACAAACTCCTACGACATCTTTTTATGGCGTCGCTACAGGTTTCCCTTTTATCTTTTCTCTATCTCTTCGTTCGTGAATCCCTTGTGAAAACCTAAAGAGAAATATTCGCAGCAAGATTATTTTAGTGTACAGATATATCTCATTTTTTATCTATTCCTTCTCCCATTCAGCTCCCTTGGAAAGAATGAATAAAAGCTCATAGTATAGTCCTTTTTGATGTGTAGATTGCTCTCACTTATCCGCTATCTTTTTATATGTATGTATGTCCCTTGATGTTTTTATTTTATTTATTATTATACAAACTTGCCTCATTTTTTCACCATGTCTTCGTCTGTATCCCTAAAAACATCTAAGTATATTTTTTTAACATACCTGTTTTCTTAGACTCACAGTACAGAAGAAGGGTCACACTACCACCAGGGTCATAAAACTACCCCTGGAAACGCCCATAACTCCTAGGAAAGCCGTGTCAAATATGTGTTCTTGTTCGACGAAATGTTTTATGATATGACCCATGATGTCCCTTCATAAGAAACAAAAGATAAATATTCGTACCTCATTTCATAGTGCACAAATATATTTCACTTTTTCTCTGTCTCTTTGTCTATTCGATTCCCTTGCAAAAACAAACTATGGAAGCTCACAGTGTATTGTTCTTAGTTAGGAATTTTCTCTCACTTTTTCTCTACCTCTTTGTCTGAATTCGTGTCCTTATAAACTTTCTAATTCATGGTTGTTTCCTTCCCCTCGTAACCTCCTAACCTTTCAAGCCTATGACCTCGTTCTTGACTTTTTGACCTCAGCCTGTTGACCTCCTAACCTCATGACCTGTTTTCGTAGCCTCGTGAACTTCCTTTCCTCTCCTCTCTCCTCTTCTTCCTCGCCTTCCTTTCCTCTTTCCTTCCTCTTTTTTATCTTCTTATCTTCTATCCTCAAGACCTGTTTTATTTGCATCACTAGCTTTCTTTCCTCTCCTCTCCTCTCTTCTTCTTCCTCGTCTTCCTCTCTGTCCTCTCCTCTCCTCCCTCCCCTTCTTCTTCTCTTCTTTCCTTCTTCTCCTTTCTCTTCTTCTCCCCTAACCTCATGAGCTGTTTTCTTAGCATCGTCAACTTCCTCTCCTCTCATCTCTTCTTCTTCTTCTCTTCCCCTTCATCTCTTTCCTCTCCTTTCCTTCCTCTTCTTCCTCTCCCTCTTAACGTTTTAATTCGACATCTTCAGCTCACCTTTTTAACTTTTCAACTTTATAATCATTTTCCTTCCTTTCCTCTTCTTTCCTTCCTCTTCTTCCTCTCCCTCTTAACTTTTTAATTCGACATCTTCATCTCACCTTTTTAACTTTTCAACATTATAATCAGTTCCCTTCCTTTCCTCTTCTTTCCTTCCTCTTCTTCCTCTCCTCTTACCTCTGTACCTCTAAATTCTTTAAACCAACACCTTCATCACTGTCCTCTTTTAATCTTTTGCCCTCCTAATTAACTTTTTCACCTTCTTAGCTTCTCAACTTTCTAATTATTTAATCCTCCAGTGTAATCACCGTCCTTTAAACCGTAAATATCTTAGTCTATTAACGTATTGACCTATTGACCTCTTGACCTCCTCTCGTTACCGCTTCTTCGCATTATCTTCTCAAAGTTAAAATGATGGCAAGAAAAAAACGCAGCTGACCTATCATCTTCCTCATTATGCGCCCTCTTCTTCCTTCTCACCTTCCCCTTCCCTCTTCTCCTTCTACTTTTCTCATTCCTCCTCCTCCTCTTTCTCTTTCTTCCCCCCCTCAGTATATGCATTCTAGGCCAGCAAGCTTTCTGATCCACCTTCCCCTTTTCTCTCCTCCTACTTTTCTCATTCCTCCTCCTCCTCCTCCTCCTCCTCCTCCTCTTCCTCCCCAGTATATGCTTTCTAGGCCAGCAAGCATTTTTTACCCTCATAAGTAAAGCTTGGGTTATTAGGTGATGAACTAAATAAAATAAAAAATAGGGAAATTAAACAGTGAAATGGGTAAAGAAAAGACCTTTCCAAAACAATGAATATCCAATAAGAGGGAATGATTGATGTTAAAGAAAGAAAGAAAGAAAAGGGTAGGAAGGAAATACGTGAAGGAATGCAGAAAGGAAAGACGGATGAAGTGATAAGTAAATATATAGATAGAGAAATAGATAGGAGTAAATCAAGAAAAAGAGAAGGATCAAGAATGGGGGAAAAGTGTAAAGAGACTTGAATAGAGAATAACAGAAGAGAGGAGGAAGGATAACACGTCAATGCTATGGAAGGAGAGAAAGAAGAAAGAAAGAAAGAAAGAAAGAAAGAAAGGGAGAAAGGAAGGAAAGAAAGAAAGAAAGAAAGAAAGAAAGAAAGAAAGAAAGAAAGGAAGAAAGAAAGGAAGGGAGAAAGGAAGGAAAGAAAGAAAGAAAGAAAGAAAGAAAGAAAGAAGGAAAGAAAGAAAGAAAGAAAAAAGAAAGAAAGAAAGGAAGGATAGATGGATAATTTGATGGATAGACAAGTGCGTAGATAGTTAGACAGACAAATAGAAAGTGAAAAAAATTAAGAAAAATTAAAGAAAGCCTGACTAATGAACTGAAACAAAAATAAAAATAAAAACATCGAAAACAAAAGAAGAAAAGATAATAAAAGAAAGGTAAAAACAACAGTACTAAGCACACCCCAAAACAATAATAATGGATCAGAAAACCACCTTCAACCAAGCTTTAGCCATTCCAGGTCTGTCCACGCGCTCCACAATCTACGGCGCGACTCAGCTCCTGATACCATTAACATACAAATTGCACCTGTCAACTTTTAATCCGCAGTCCTCTCGAAACCTAAACCTCTACGGAACACCTGTATACACACACACACACACACACACACACACACACACACTAACGTTAAATCTACTTTCTCGATACGTACATAAACTAAAAAAGAAATAGTGATAGATCGAAAATTGCCTAATGGAGAGGAATATTGAGAAGGGGGAACAAAGGAAGGAAGGAAGGAAAGAAGGAAGAAAAGAAAGATTGTGTGAAAGTTGAGAAGGAAGGGGAAGCAAGGATTGGGAGGATAGAAAGAAGGAAGAAAAATGTGCAGAAAGGAAAGAATGAGGAACGTTGAAAATAAAGGAGAAAGATAGGAGAGTAGAAGGAAGGAGGGAAAGAAAGAACTGGGAAAAGTTGAATGAAATGGAGGAGAAAGAAGGATGGACGGATAGAAGGAAGAGATGAATGAAGGAGGAGAAGAAGAAAGATCAGTAGGAAAAGTAAAAGTAAAAAAAAAAAAAGAGTTCTTAGATAGACAAAAGATATGAGATGAAACACAGTAACAGGGAAAGGAAGAGGAGGAGGAGGAGGAAGAAGAAAAGGATGGATAGAAGAGGAAAATAATAAAAAAGAGGAAAGAGGAAGATATAGACTAAACAAACAAAGAAGTAAACCGAAGGAGAAGCGAACGAAAACATGAAGGAGAGGAAGATAACAAAAGAGATAAAATAGAGAAATTGATAAAGGAAGGAGTAATGAGAGAATGTAAGAAGGAATGAATGAAGAAGAAAAAGGAGAAGAAAAAAAAAAAAGGAGAAACATAGGGAAAAAATAACAGAGAGAGAGAGTAGGGTACAAAAATTGCGGATGTTTGTGGATAGCTTGGCGGTAAATGCTTTGTGGAGAGAGAGAGAGAGAGAGAGAGAGAGAGTGTGTGTGTCACCTTGATTCTCACTTTACCTGTCCCTTAATTGACTTAAGAGCGCACGTGTCTCCTTTTGGAACACACCCACACACGAACACACACACACACACACACACACACACACACACACACACACACACACACACACACACACACACACACACACACACACACACACACACACACACACACATACACATACATAGAAAGACATATACAGACAGCCAGACAAACAAAAACATTCAAATAAACAAAACTGACAATAATAGACAAAAATAATCAGACACAAAAACCGACAGAAAACAGAAATACAGACAGACAGACAGATAGACAGACAGACAGACAGATAGACAGACAGACAGACAGATAGACAGACAGACGAACAGAATGACAGGAAAAGAAGCAACAGATTCACTGACAAACAAATAAACGAAGGGTCAAAAGCCAGCAAACAGACAGACAGACAGACAGACACACAACTTGCCAAAACAAACTTGCTTCCCGAAAAAGTTGACGGACTGCCCCAAACTCCACACACCTGCCCGGTTGACACACCTCCGCTGGCTCGCTCACCTGGCTTCCCTGTGTGTTGGTCTTCGTGTTGTATTGTGACTGTTGTGTTAGTGTTGTTCCGCGTCGCCCCTTATACCGAACACCTCAACACATGACTGAAGAAACGAAATAGTGGATAGTATGGTAAAGGATAGTTATTAGTTGTATTTTTTTCCTTCATCGAAAGTTAAAGTGTGTGAATTCTTAGTTATCAGCAATTCATTTATCATTATTTTTTTGTTGAATGTTTGTTAATTTTTCCAACGTTCTTTTCATCTCTTTTTTTTTTATTCTTCCTTTCTCTATCTTTTTTTCAGCATTTTTCTTGTGTGGTTCTCAGTTAATTTTCAAACAATCTTTTCATTTTTATTTCATGTACATTTATTTTCCATTTCTTTCCCTCTCTTTATCATCATTGTTTTGTATTTTCTGTATTGCTTTGTCTTAGTATCATTGTGTGTCTTGTATATATTTCTTTCGTCTTGTATCTTTCTACGTTTTTTTGTATATTATTGCATTTTTCGTGTACTTTTATTTTCTATTCTTTTGTATCTTTTTATTATCTTCGTTTTTTTTCATATCTTTATTCTATCTTTTTCTGTGTGTCTTTTGCATCTCTCCGTATAGTATTTTTGTATTTGTTTCTTTTTGTTTTATTTTTCATTTACTTTTGCTCTATTAATTTTTCTCTATCATCTTTTTGCTGTTTTCGTATCATTTCGTCTTTCTATCTTTTTGTATCCGTATCTTTTATCTATTTATTTTTCCTGTACTCTTTATTTTCTCTTATTTTATCTCTTCATTATCTTTGCTTCGTATTATTCGTATCATTTCGTCTATCTTTTTGTATCTATCTTCTATCTATTTATTTTTCTTGTACTTTTTCTTTTCTCTTCCTTTATCTCTTTTTAGCCTCTCTCCTATACACTCCTGATGCGCCTTTACTCACGTCCCTCTTGTTTTCGCCCCCAGGTAAGAGGACGCTTCGAGGGCCGGCAGGTAATCGGCTCTGGCCTTGATCCACTTACCGCCTGTACCGAACCCACGTAAGGTATGCTAGGTCCTCCTCCTCCTCCTCCTCCTCCTCCTCCGCTTATCCCTTCTTCCCTCTCCGTCTTCTTCTTTGCTTCTTCCTCCTTCTCCTCCTCCGCTTCTCCCTTCTTTCCTCTCCTCCGTCCTTCTTTGCTTCTTCCTCCTCCTCCCCCTCCTCCTACTCCTCCTCTTATCCCTTCTTCCCTCTCCTCCGTCTTCTTCTTTGCTTCTTCCTCCTTCCCCTCCTATTATCCCTTCTTCCCTCTCCTCCGTCTTCTTCTTCGCATTTCCTCCTCCTCCTCCTCCGCTTCTCCCTTCTTCCCTTTCCTCCTTCTTCTTCTTTGCTTCCTCCTCCTCCTCCTCCACCTCCTCCTCACTTCGCTTTGTGTCCGCTTTCTCTTCCTCCTCTTCTTTTTTCTTTTTGTTTCCCACGATTTCCATTGGCACTTTCCCATTTATTTGTTGAGTTTTCCGTCCCATCCTCCCACATCCTCCTTCTCCTCCTCCTCCAAGCCTCATTAACCTCCACGTCGATCCCTCTCTGCCTCCTCCCTAATAATAGCTTCTCAGGTATTGCCAGCATCATCGTCATTATCGCAACTATCCGCTCTTTTCTGCTCCTCCTCCTCCTCCTCCTCCTCCTCCTCTTTCCCTTCCACTTCTCTTCATGTGAACCTTTTATTTTTCGACGCCCGGAGTAATGGCATCTCTGTGGAACTCGTTGGCAAAACATCGCCCTGAAAATGGCACCTTCGTTGATGGCACTGTTTAGGAGACATCCTCTTACACGCTGGACGCTGGGAAAGAGACGCATACGAGGAGGATTAACCCTCAGACGGCGGTGGAACTCTATATAGACGATCCAGAATTCAGTCAGTTAGTTTTGTATGGCAGAAATATAACTACACTGAAATTGACCCCTTTTTCGGCCACCTCCTTGGATTCTTTTTAAGAGCAGCGAGTAGCGGGCTTTTTTTATTATTGTTTCCTTTTTTTGTGTGCCCTTGAGCTGTCTCCTTTGTTGTAAAAAAATATAGTCGATAGTTAAAACATCTCTTATGCGGCGTAACTATATTTATGCTACGGTCCTAAGGTCGGCTGTGACTATATATATGAACCATTCATTTTGGTGGAGCTACACTTCAGATACTGCTGCCCCTTGCACCTTTTACCACTCCAGTATCTCTTTTTTGTTTTCTTTTCGCTACTCTTTATCTTCCTGTAATGAGTCTCCTGTTCCGCCTGCTGATGCTTTTTTTTCACTTTTACCGTAATTTCCATCTTTTATTTTCTCCTCTCCATTAACTCATACATTCATTAACTCGATTACCTGTCCATCCTCGTCTACGCCTACCCACCCACCAACTTACTGATCGTTTCACGCGAATCACTCACGAACTCACTCATTCAGCCAATCGCCCATCCAGTCACCCACCCAATCAGCTGCCCAGTCTAAGGTCCTCAAGGTCCTGAAGAAGTTTAGTATCGTCGACCACTCCAGATGAAGAACTAGAAACAACTGTAGACCTGTTCTAGCGAGGCAATTTAATACAGACACTACCGAGTCATCCGCCACTGCAACAAACTTCCGTCAGAGGTAATAAGTGTGAATACCATCAACTCCCTTAACCCGGTAGCTGCGGGGATCATGTTTCTTAAAGGCGAATTAATGAGAAAAATTCATCGCTCTCGCAAACCACTTCATAATATATATCAACGCTTTTGTGATCACTTTATGCATCATCTATTTTGGGGGGTTTATATCATGGCAAAAATGTGGCCCGTCGCTGGTTCACGGTAAAGCCACAAATTTGGCTCGTCACTGCTACCGGGTTAAAACTGGAACCGACCGCTATTTCGCTGCGTCAGGAGTAAACAGAATACCGAAGCTTTCATCCTGCTCCACAGCGCGAAGTTACCGTCTAGCAGATCAAATCACCAGAGCGGGCAACCTCTTAATGCGCCAGTATGCTTTCCGTTGCTTGCATTGCCAAGTTTCCGTGTTTACGTGTTTCCTCCTCCTCCAATATATCAGAAAGTAATGCACTTTTGGCTTATACGCTGCTTTGTTGCACCCCCCTCCCTCTCCCCTCCTCCCCCCCTCCTCCCTCCCCCCTTCTCCCCCTCCTTCCTGCCCGGGCGTGTGAGGTGTATAACCCGGGTAATCAAGGTCAGGTGAGAGGCGCGGCTATCAGGTGCAGGTAAATGTTTATTGTTTACCTGGCGAGGGCGATGAGCAGGTAAGGGGAGGAGGAGGAGGAGGAGGAGGAGGAGGAGGAGCTGTTATTGGGGTTAGCCGCGTTATATGACTCAGTACATGAACACACACACACACACACACACACACACACACACACACACACACACACACACACACACACACACACACACACACACACACACACACATGACTATATATTTTTTGTGGTTGATAGATATTTTTTTTCTCCTCCTCCTCCTCCTCCTCGATGATAATGGTCCTATTCCTCCGGGGGTGATCAGCACTCCTCTTCCTCTTCCTCTCCTTTCCTCCGTTCCTCTTTTTTCTTCATTTTCTTCGTTTTCTTTACTCCCTTGCACCTTTTATCACTCTAGTATCTCTCTTTTTCTTTTTCACTATCTCTCTTTTTCTTTTTCACTATCTCTCTTTTCCTCTAATGAGTCTCCTGTTCCCTTTGGTGATGCTTTTTTTTCATTTTTACCGTAATTTCCATCTTTTATTTTCTTCCTCCTCTCCATTTTGCTTTCTTCGTATCTCATTCCCCCTTCCATGTCTCTCTTTCCTTCTCTTGTCTTCTTCACTTTCCCACTTTCCACTTTTTCGCTCTACATGCACCTCCTCGTTTTTGTTTTCACTCCCCATTTACTGTTTATTTATTGCCCATCTTTATTCTTCCCCATCTTCCTCTTCCTCTTCTTCATCCTTATTCTTCCTCCTCTTCCTCTTCCTCTTCCTCTTCTTCATCTTTATTTTTCCTCCTCTTCCTCTTCCTCTTCTTCATCTTTATTTTTCCTCCTCTTCCTCTTCCTCTTCTTCATCTTTATTCTTCCTCCTCCTCTTCCTCTTCCTCTTCTTCATCTTTATTCTTCCTCCTCTTCCTCTTCCTCTTCTTCATCTTTATTCTTCCTCCTCTTCCTCTTCCTCTTCTTCATCTTTATTCTTCCTCCTCTTCCTCTTCCTCATCTTTATTCTTCCTCCTCTTCCTCTTCCTCTTCTTCATCTATGTCCCATCTTATTTACACTCATCTGTATTCCTCTTTCCATCTCTCTTTTCACCACTTTTCTTCTTCTTCTTGTCCCTCCATTATCCACCTTTTCTCTCCCTCCTCCTCCTTTACTCCTTCCTCCTTGTGCTGTTCCTTCTCTTCCTCCTTGCGCTCTTCCTCCTCCTCTTCCTCCTCCACCATTAGTTGTCCTTCTCTTCCCTCAGGGCAGCAATCATATGTCCTATTTACAGTCAGCCAATCGGAACGCGCCTCCATCTCTTCCCGTTGCCAGGTGTTGAGTTGGGTTAAGTTGGGTCAGGTTGGGCTGAGTTGCGGTATGTATCGAATATGTATCAAGTACTTAACACTCAATGATGTCAGTAGGCACGTAACATTGAGTACAATAATAATGTCGATCGAAGAAGGTGATTGGCTGGAAATGGTTTACAAATAGGATGGCGGAGGACCGTTTCCAGATTGTCGTACTCAGAGCATAGTATTTACTGGTTTCTGACGCCTAACTATTGCCAACATCAGGAATTAACTATTTTAACGATGATTATAAGTGAATCTCCTTATTGGGGTCCACGAGACAGTTTTTGGGTCGGAAGTCGGTAAATATAAGAGGCTGAGTAAGACAATCTGGCATCGTTGTGGCGGAGGAGTGGAATAATTGAAGCATTTTTGGCGTTAATGTTATAAATGTTTCAAGTGGAGGATAGATGAACTTGAAAACAGGAAAGTAAATGAAGGGATGGATGGAGATGATATTATGATATATTAACAAATTGTAAAGTAAATGAATCGTATAAGTGAAGCAAGCAGTCTGATCAAATAGCATTACGATATCATTATGTACTTTATTATTACGGTTACTCGTAGTGTTTCCAATGTGGGTTAGAGTATTTCATGGATTGGGAGGTCAACGCTCTCAAACACAACGCAACACAACAAAGCAATACATCAGGCGAGCTACCACGAGTTTAAACCAGTTGTTCTCTCATCCTGATCCTTCATAGTATTGCTTTGTGTTGTGGGCTGCTGTGTTGCATGGCGCTGTGACCTATATTGTGTTGCTCTCCCAGGCTAACCTATTGCTAAGTGTGTTGTGCTGCTCGGCCGTTGACCTGTGTTGCCTTGAATTGCTTTACCGGTGTGTTGTGTTTTGTTAAGCTGGGAAGGGAACCAAAAAGTGGGTGTTGTCGGGGGCAGTGTTTGTGTTGTTGTTGTTGTTGTTATTCTTTTTCTGACTTGTGTTTCATGTTTCCTTTTGTTTCCTGTTTGTTGTTGTTGTCGCTGTTTTTGTTTTTCTGTCAACACACACACCCCCCTTTATTGCTCAAGGTAATGTTTGTGTTCCATGATTTATTTTGTGTTGCTGCCATTTGCCGTGTTCCAGAAAGTGTTGTTGTTGCTATTGTTACTGTTATTCTTTTCTGACAGCTAACGTCCCTTTGTCGCTCAAGGTGAGGTTTGTGTTCCATGATTAATTTTGGGTTACTGGCAGTGCTCCTGTTTCGGGAATTATCGTTATTGTTGTTGTTCTTTTTTTTTATCTGGAAACGCGGGTCCTTTGTTCTCCGCTCAAAGGGTTCCCGTGCGGTGATCAATCCCGCTGCTCCCTCTACGGCCTCCCCTTGTTGTCGACGCATTTTCGTTCACCATTCGCCTCGCTCAGTACATGTCCGATAATCATTCTATTCACATTCAACATTCTTTTATTTTTTAGATCAGTTCTGGTCTTTCATAATTTCCCGTTTTTTTTTTCATTTCATCTATTCTATTTTCTTCCTCGTTCTATTTACATTCCACGTTTTCTTTTTTCTCCATTTCAGGTCTTTCATAATTTCCAGTTTTATAATTTCATCTATTCTATTTTCTTCCTCATTCTATTTACATTCCACGTTTTCTTTTTTCTCCATTTCAGGTCTTTCATAATTTCCCGTTTTTTTTTTTTTTCATTTCATCTATTCTATTTTCTTCCTCGTTCTATTTACATTCCACGTTTTCTTTTTTCTCCATTTCAGGTCTTTCATAATTTCCCGTTTTATAATTTCATCTATTCTATTTTCTTCCTCGTTCTATTTACATTCCACGTTTTCTTTTTTCTTCAGTTCAGGTCTTTCATAATTTCCCGTTTTTTTTTTTATTTCATTATTCTATTTTCTTCCTCGTTCTATTTACATTCCACGTTTTCTTTTTTCTCCATTTCAGGTCTTTCATAATTTCCCGTTTTATAATTTCATCTATTCTATTTTCTTCCTCATTCTATTTACATTCCACATTTTCTTTTTTCTTCAGTTCAGGTACTTCATAGTTTCCTGCTTTACTTTCCTATTTTGATTTGCATTCTTCATTTTTTTTTCAGATCAATCTTTCATAATTTATTACTCAACATATTCATCTCGTATTTCTTTTTCATTCCTCATTTTTTTTCAGTTAAGTCTTTCATATTTTTGTACTCTACTTATACACCTATACTTAAATTTGCATTCCTCATTTTCTTTCTCCTCAGTTCAGTCTTTCATAAGTTCCTGCTGTACATTTTATCATTATATTTACATTTCACATTTTGTTTATTTCAGTCTTTAACTATACTTAAATTTACTGTCTGCATTTTTTTATAGTACAGTCTCTCGAAATTTTCCTGCCTTTCAATTTAACACTTTTTGTCTTTTTCTGTCCAAGTATTGCCAGTAACATATTTTCACTTATCTCTTTCCTTTCACCATTCGTCTTTTTTTTCTGTTCTCTCAAGTATTGCCACAAACCTATTTCCTCTAACCTCAGTCTTTTCAATATTTTTATCACTTTCTTTTATCTCAAGCATTGCCACAAACCTATTTCCTCTAACCTCAATCTTTTCAATATTTTTATCACTTTCTTTTATCTCAAGCATTGCCACAAACCTGTTTCCTCTAACCTCATTCTTTTCACTTCTTATCATTTTCTTTTATCTCAAGTATTACCACTAACATTTTTGCTAACCTCATTCTTTCCAGCTACTTTTCTCTCTTTCTCTACTATTCTATTCTTCTAATTTTTCTTTTCTTTCTAGTCTTTCTATTCTCGTTTCCATTCTGTTCTCAAATATTGTTACTGACCTATTTAACTAACCTCATTCTTTCCAGATATTTTTCTCTCTCTACTCTCCTGTTCTTCTAATCTTTTTCTTTTCCTTCTATTCTTCTCTCTATTTTCGTTTCCATTCTATTCTCAAATGTTGTCACTGACCTATTTACCTAACCTCATTCTTTTCAGCTATTTTTCTCTCTTTTTCTACAACTCTCCTGTTCTTCTAATCTTTTTCTTTTCCTTCTATTCTTCTTTCTATTCTCGTTTCCATTATATTCTCAAATGTTGTCACAGACCTATTTAACTAACCTCATTCTTTTCAGCTAGTCCTGTCATTTACCTTCACCTTTACCCGTATCTTTACCTTTACCTGCCTTAATTGCACATTCCCACAAGTGTATAATGGGTAATTTCGAATCAATATTGCTCATCATCATTAGGATCATCATTATGGATTCAGGGCATTCAGATTCATTGCCTGTTTACACACACACACACACACACACACACACACTCTCTCTCTCTCTCTCTCTCTCTCTCTCTCTTTGTTTATGTTCTTCCTTCCATTCCTTGACATTCCTTTTCCTTTCCTCTCTCTCTTTCATTTTTTTATTATCTTTTCCTCTTTTCCTTATCGCTTTCTTTCTCTTCAGCGTGACATTTATATTCCTCCTCTCTCTCTCTCTCTCTCTCTCTCTCTCTCTCTCTCTCTCTCTCTCTCTCTCTCTCTCTCTCTCTCTCTCTCTCTCTCTCTCTCTCTCTCTCTCTCTCTCTCTCTCTCTCTCTCTCTCTCTCTCTCTCTCTCTCTCTCTCTCTCTCTCTCTCTCTCTCTCTCTCTCTCTCTCTCAACACAGGTAGCACCAGGACATCCTCCACACCTGTCTACCTATTTGTTTGTTTGTTTATCGCCTTACCCTCCCGTTCTGAGCCTCGGCATCACCTCTGTCTATCTCTCTCTCTCTATCTATTGGGAAGGCGATGGCTGAGTGATTAGCGTCCTGGCGCCGCGTCCAGGAGGACAAAGGTTCCCGTCCCGCCCGCCGGGACAAACAAGCTGGGATTTTTTCAAGTATTCCCACATGCTGTCCTGAAGACCACCTATCAACCCTGACTCTCGATTCTCTCTCTTCAGCGGCTATTATACGGGCAAGTTTTGCCTGAGCACAGCACGTTCTTTGAGCATTTTGCTCACGCAAGCGTGGTTTTCCGTCATCTCAGCGTGGTCAGTCTAGCGTAATCACTGATTACGGTGAGTAAACTTCTGGCGATACACTTCAGGTTTTTATAAGGCTGTTTAATGATATTCACTAGAAATAAATCGGTAAATTGTGTTACATAGGGTTTTTAATGAGTGGCAAACGAAGTGAGAACTGTTTTTACTTGTTTAATTAGTGAAATAACGGAATATTCCATATGGATAATATTGAAGTCGAAAATATACATGTTTTGGTGAATTTATTAGATTTTCTTATTAGTTGGATACGTTGAAAAAGAGTTTTTACATTTGTTTTCACCGTGAACAGCGGCAACGTGCACCACGGAGTCCTTCACCATTCCTCTGCAGTGGAAGAGTGAAGCAGAGATCTCATTAATTTAAGAAGTGCGTGCTGCTCCAGCTCTGTGGGATGCTAAACACAAAGACTACACCAAGAAATTATTGAGGAAACAACTCTACAAGAAAATATCAAAGGAGTTGCAAGGAATTGCTGCAAGTATGTAAAGGTTGGGCTAACTTAGGTTAGGTTAGGTCAAAGAACTAGGTTCAGTGCTTCCAATAACTCTAACTCGTTCGTGGGAAAATAGACCATATTTGACGACGATAAATATCTTTAACCCTCTCAGGCCACTTAACCTAACCAGGACCTACTAAGTCACCTAACCTAACCTGGACTCTATTAAGCTATCTAACTTACCTTGGACCCTATTAAACCACCTAACATACTGTGGACCCCGTTAACGTCTATTACCTCATTTATTTAATTATTTCATTTATTTGTTTAATTTTATTTTTATGCAGGCACTTCATGTGTCCCCCACAACGGTACTACCCTGGTTTAGTTAGGTTAGGTTAGGTTAAGCTAGGCTTGGTGAGGTTAAGTCTGGTGGTTAGGTTAGTTTTGTTTGTTTGCAAGATATATATAGGTAAAATCATTTACATTTTCATTATTATTGTAGCCTTTGATGTAAGTGCCTTGTTTGGTGAAGGTGCTTTGTGACTGTTAGAAAGGATTAAAGATGAGCTCCGGGGGCAGCATGAACCAAGCAAGATGGCGCCACTATAAACACTTGACTGCGCCGCAACGGGCTGGGGCCGACCATCAGGCCACACCAAGGAACCCTACCCCAACCACAGGTCAAAACGTAGAAAAAAAATCTTACGTAAAAGTGGTGTTTGATAATGAGCAAAAGCACTCTTGATTTATATGTAAAAAGGGAGTTAAATTCAAAGACTCGGGGAGTTGTAGACTTCTCAGAGTGTCCTTTTAGTATTGTTATCTGAATGGGAGGAACGAAG
>NC_066527.1:15690010-15727510 GCF_024679095.1 Eriocheir sinensis
AGAGGAGATGAAGGAGAAAAGGAGAAATAGGCTTGGGGCGATAAACAAGGAGGTGAATGAGGTAAAGGACGAATACTGGGAGGAGGATGAAGGGCTGGTGAAGAAGAGAAATAACGAGACAGAAGAAGAAGAATGAGATGATGGGAGGCTCGGTGAAGATGAGGAATAAAAGGCAAAAGAAGATGATAGGAGAGCTTAAGATGAGGAATAAGGCAAAAGAAGAATATTGAGAGGATGAAAAAGAGTTGCTAAAGAAAATAAAGAGCCAGAAAAAGAGGAATATGATGATGGAAGGCTCAGTGAAGATGAGGAATAAAAGGCAAAAGAAGATGATGGGAGACCTGAAGATGAGGAATAAGAGGCAAAAGAAGAATATTGAGAGGATGAAGAAGAGCTGCTACAGATGAGGAATAAGAAGCAAAAGATTACTGAGATGATGGAAGTGGTGGTGAAGATGAAAGATATGAAACAGAAGAAGATTACTGAGAGAATGAGGATGGGGAAGAAGGTAAGAGATATTAACCAAAAGAAGAACACTTAGATGATGAAGAGCTGGTGAAAAAGAGGAAGAAGAGGCAAAAGAAGAATAGGATGATGAAGAACAGAAAGAGAAGAGGAATAAGAAGCAGAAGAAGAGGATGCGAAGATGGAGAGGAAAACTAGGAGATGTGTGGGAGTGTGAAGGAGGTCGAGGAAGGTAGTAATGAGAGATGGAAAGTTGACTGAAAGAGGAGGAGGAGGAGGAGGAGGAAAACGAGTAGGAGTAGGACACAAAGGACACAAAGTAAGAACAAACAACAGCAGACCTGCTGGTCCTTACGAGGCTGTTTGTGACAAGCTACACTAACTATCTAATCAAAGGTGGAAGATGAAGGACAGCAAAGGCGAAGGCTCCTCCCCACCCCCCCATCCCTCCAGCCAAAGCTGGCATGAAAGGAAAAAGAACCATGCAGCATGGAAAAACTGCATGGAAATTATGTAGGAAAGAGGAAAGAACTACCATTACTGCTACCACTAACCGGGCGATGAAAACGGACAAGGACACCAGTATTCGAAAGAACTTAACGTTATTACGACAATGAGTAATATCTTAGTTGCTGGTTGGATTCAAAATACTTGTCTAATCTATTCTTGAAGGCCGTAACTGTTGTACTATCAACGACATCACAGGGTAGAGAGTTCCAAACATTAACAACTCGATTGAAGAAGAAGTGTTTAGCTTCGTACGACGAGAATCTTGTACCACTTATCCTCAAATTGTGATTTCTTCTTGTTCTATTTGATCGATCAATTGTAAAGTAATCCTCATTAATATCACTCAATCCTTTAAACATTTTAAACACTTCTATTAGATCGCCTCGCATTCTTCGTTTTGATAGGCTGAATAAATTTACTTCTTTAAGCCTTTGTTCATATGATAAATTTCTCAACCTAGGAATCATCTTTGTTACTCTTCGTTGAACCCGTTCCAACTTTTCTATGTCTTTTCTGTAATAGGGAGACCAAAACTGTACACAGTACTCTAGACGGGGTCGAACCAACGAATTATACAGTTTTAATATTCCTTTTTTTTCGATTTATTATTAAAGACTCGTCCGATGAAGCCAACCAATTTGTTTGCAGTTTTAACTACCTCTGAACAATGCTGACCGGGCTTTAAATCGCTTGATATAGTGATTCCAAGATCCTTTTCTTTACATACTGCAGAAAGCTGCTGGCCATTCATTACGTACCGAACGCGATTGTTATTTTTTTCCGATGTGCAACACTTTACATTTGTCAACGTTAAATTTCATTTGCCATTGATTGGCCCAACGTGCAAGTCGATCTAGATCTGATTGTAAAGCTTCTTCGTCGAGTGTCGCAGTTACTTTACTAGCAATTTTTGTGTCATCGGCAAATTTTGATACTTTGCAAGTGAGCCCATCATCGATATCATTAACATAAATTAAGAAGAGCATGGGGCCAAGCACTGATCCTTGAGGTAAGCCGCTTCTGACATCGAGCCAGTTAGATGTAACACCGTTTAGAACTACTCTCTGTTTCCCCTCAGAGAGCCAGTCCACAAGCCAATTGTGAATGTTACCCGAGATACCGTGCGCCAATAGTTTGCTGAGCAATCGTTGGTGGGGGACCTTATCAAATGCCTTTTGAAAATCCAGACATATGATATCTACTGATCTGCTTTCATCGAACACCTCAAAAATATAATGAAAAAAATCAAGTAAGTTAGTTAAACACGAACGTTTACCACGGAAGCCATGTTGCGAATTATTTATTATATTATTTTCTTCGAAGAATTTCACCATATTATCGCGAATGATAGTCTCCATTAACTTACAAACAATCGATGTCAGGCTAATTGGTCGATAGTTTCCTGGATGAAACTTGTCCCCCTTTTTGAAAATTGGTGTGACATTTGTTAGTTTCCAATCCGACGGAACTTTTCCAGTTGTTAAGAATTTATTGAATATGATGGAGAGAAGGAGGAGGAGGAGGAGGAGGAGGAGGAGGAGGAGGAGGAGGAGGAGGAGGAGGAGGAGGAAAACGAGTAGTGGTAGGAGGAGGAGGAGGAGGAGGAGGAGGAGGAGTCGAAGGAAAGAGGAGTGAAGTGGAAGACGCCCTTTAAAGAGAAGTGACAGATTGACATGAAGGACTCTCTGAAGGATACAAAGGATATGGAAATAGACGCAGAAGGAGGAGGAGGAGGAAGAGATATGAAGCAGCAGGAGGAGGAGGAGGAGGAGGAGGAGATATGAAGCAGGAGGAGGAGGAGGAAGATGTTGTTGCTGTTTTTTGGACTGAGGGTTAATGGAGTGTGAAGGAGGTTAAGGAAAATAAGATTAAAGAGAAAGCAAATGAAGGAGAGGAGGAACTGAGGGAGGATGAGGTAAAAGAGGAGAAACTGAGGTGTAGGTAGAAACTAGAATTAATATATAGAGAAGATAAATAAGGGGAAGAGGTGAAGAAGAAAAGAAAGATCAGATTTGGAAGTAAAAACAGAAGAGGAGGAGGAGGAGAAGGCGTTGAGAGGAGAGAGAGAGATGGCGGTGTAGATGAAGGAGGAATAATGAAACAAAGTAAACAGAGGAAGGAGATGAAGGAGAAAAAAGAGGATCAGCTTTTGGGAGATAAAAGAGGAGAGAAGAAGGAGGAGGAGAAGAAAAATAAGAGGGAATGAGATGATAAAAAGGGAAAGCAAACAAGGGGTGAAGATGAAGGGAAAAAAAGAGGAGCTAGCGTCTGGAGATAAGAGGGGGAGGAGGAGGAAGAGGGGGTTAAGGTGGTGCATGGCCGTTCTTAGCTGGTGGAGCGATTTGTCTGGTTAATTACGATAACGAACGAGACTCTGGCCTACTAACTAGTCGACGGATCTCCAGCAATTGGTGTCCAGTTCGCAGCTTCTTCTTTGAGGGATAAGCGGGAACTTTAGCCGCACGAGATTGAGCAATGACAGGTATGTGATGCCCTTAGATGTTCTGGGCCGCACGCGCGCTACACTGAAGGGATCACTGTGTCATCCCTCTCCTTTCATGATAGGGATTGGGGTTTGCAATTGTCTCCCATGAACGAGGAATTCCCAGTAAGCGCAAGTCATGAGCTTGCGTTGATTACGTCCCTGCCCTTTGTACACACCGCCCGTCGCTACTACCATTAAATTATTTAGTGAGGCCTTCGGACTGGCGCTCTTGGAAGCCGGGTTCACGCGGTTCCGCTGCTGGGCTTTCGGCGCCTCGAGCTGACGGAAAGATGTCCAAACTTGATCATAAGAGGAAGTAAAAGTCGTAGGAAGGAGGGGAGAAGCACATCCTTACGACTGAAAAAAATGTCCTACAGATGATTGCAAGAGTGAAGGAGGAGGCAATCTGGAGTGTTTACAGGAGGAGAAGGAGGAGGAGGAAGAAGAAGAAGAAGAAGAAGAAGAAGAAGAAGAAGAAGAAGAAGAAGAAGAAGAAGAAGAAGAACAGGAACAAGAAGAAGAAGGAGGAAGAAAAAAAAGGAAAAAGGAGAAAAATTAGATGGAAAACAAATGCTGATGTAAAGAAGAAAGAAAAAGAAGAAAATAAATTAGAATGGAGAGGAAGAATGAGAGAAACACGGTAACCACCACCACCACCAACAACAACAACAACTAAAACAACAACAACAACACCAACAACCAAAAATACAATTCAGAAATCCAATTATTACTACAACAGGAAAAAGAAGATGAAGAAAACAATAAAGTAACGCGAGAAGAGCAGCTGAGGAACAAAGGGAAATATTCACCAAGGGACGAAGTAACACCTGGAGACGGGCAGACTGGTGTGAAGCAGGTGAGCAGGAGGAAACATGGAAACATGGACGAACAGGCAGCAGAAAGCTTATTGGCTCACTGCGAGGCTGCCTGCTTTCAGTGATTTAATCAATCCGTCAGCTACAAAAGTGGCTTGCGGGAAGGATTAAAGCATTACTGTACGTACTCGTGGGTACGTTTAGTTCACTCCCGACGCAGCAAAGTGACGGTCAATGCGATTCTTAAAGGGGTTGATTGCTTCCGCACTAACCACTCTTGCAGGAAGGCTGCTCCAATGGCGGACGACTCTGGTCGAAAAATAACTCCTGCCGGTATCCGTGACGCATCGCTTGGCTTGAATTGTTTTACCATTGTTTCTTGTCCTCGGGTTAGATTGTAGCGTGAAGAGTTTGGAGTGATGTAGGGTGAAGAGTTTAGAGGTGGAGGAGGAGGAGGAGGAGGAGGAGGAGGAGGAGGAGGAAAAGAGGCCAACGAAGTAAAGAATGAAGGAGATGGGAGTCCCTAGGAGCTTATAATCAAAATAGTTACAAAAAAGGAAGAGGAAAAGTTAGAAGAGGAGGAGGAACACAAAGAAACACAAAGGAAGAACAAACAACAGCTGACATGATGATCCTTACGAGGCTGTTTGTGACAAGCTACACTAACTATCTAATCAAAGGTGGAAGATGAAGGACAGCAAAGGCGAAGGCTCCTCCCCACCCCCCATCCCTCCAGCCAAAGCTGGCACGAAAGGAAAAAGAACCATACAGCATGGAAAAACTGCATGGTAATTATGTAGGAAAGAACTACCATTACTGCTACCACTAACCGGGCGATGAAAACGGACAAGGACACCAGTATTCGAAAGAACTTAACGTTATTACGACAATGAGTTAACATAAGAACATAAGAACATAAGAACGCAGGAGTCTGCAAGAGGCCAGGGCCCTGTACAGAGCAACAGCTTTGACCCTAAGCTCCCGTGTATCTAACCCCACCTAATATCGCTGTCCATGAATTTATCTAGTCTATTTTTGAATGTGACATCTTAGTTGCTTGTTGGATTCAAAATACTTGTTTAATCTATTCTTGAAGGCCGTAACTGTTGTACTATCAACAACATCACAGGGTAGAGAGTTCCAAACATTAACGACTCGATTGAAGAAAAAGTGTTTGACTTCGTGCGGCGAGAATCTTTTACCAATTATCGTGAAATTGTGATTTCTTCTTGTTATATTTGATCGATCAATTGTAAAGTAATCTTCCGCATCAATATCACTGAATCCTTTAAACATTTCAATTTGATAGGCACAATAAATTTACTTCGTTAAGCCTTTGTTCATAAGATACTCGGAAATTTCTCAATCTAGGAATCCTTTTTGTACTCTTCGTTGAATCCGTTCCAACTTTTCTATGTCTTTTCTGTAATAGGGAGACCAAAACTATACACAGTACTCTAGACGGGGTCGAACCAACGAATTATACAGTTTTAATATTACTTTTTCCGATATATTATTAAAGACTCGTCCGATGAAGCCAACCAATTTGTTTGCGGTTTTAACTACCTCTGAACAATGCTGACCGGGCTTTAAATCGCTTGATATAGTGATTACAAGATCCTTTTCTTTACTTACTGCAGAAAGTAGTTTGCCATTCATTACGTACTGAACGTGATTGTTATTGTTTCCGATGTGCAACACTTTACATTTGTCAACGTTAAATTTCATTTGCCATTGATTGGCCCAACGTGCAAGTCGATCTAGATGTGATTATAATGCTTCTTCGTCGAGTGTCGTAGTTACCTTACTAGCGATTTTTGTGTCATCAGCAAATTTTGATATTTTGCAAGTGAGCCCATCATCGATATCATTAACATAAATTAAGAAGAGCATGGGATCCTTGAGGTACGCCGCTTTTGACATCGAGCCAGGTAGATGAAACACCGTTTATAACTACTCTCTGTTTCTGCTCAGAGAGCCAGTCCACAAGCCAATTGTGAATGTTACCTGAGATACCGTGCGCCAATAGTTCGCTGAGGAGAAGGAGGAGGAGGAGGAGGAGAAGGAGGAAGACGAGGAAAAAGGCCAACGGAGTAAAGGATGACGAAGAAGAATCCAAATAAGATAAACAAGATATACAAAAATGGAGAAGAAAGAGGAAGAGGAGGAAGAGGAGGAGGAGACAAACAGATCAAAGGATTAAGAAGAAGAGGGAGCATTGAGGAGATAAAAAGGTAAAAAGAAAAAGGCAGAAGGAAGTTTACAAGGTACAAGAGGAGAAGGAGAAGGGGAAGAGCAGAAGGAGGAGGAGGACGAGGAAGATAAATATTATGAGATAAAGCAGGGATTAGTAGGGCAGAAGCGGTACAAAAAGTCGGTAGGAGGAGGAGGAGGAAGGACACAAAGAAACACAAAGGAAGAACAAACAACAGCAAACCTAATGGTCCTTATGAGGCTGTTTGTGGACAAGCTACACTAACTATCTAATCAAAGGTGGAAGATGAAGGACAGCAAAGGCGAATGCTCCTACCCACCCCCGCATCCCTCCAGCCAAAGCTGGCAGGAATGGAAAAAGAACCATGCAGCATGGAAAAACTGCATGGAAATTATGTAGGAAAGAGGAAAGAACTACCATTACTGCTACCACTAACTGGCGATGAAAACGGACAAGGACACCAGTATTCGAAAGAACTTAACGTTATTTCGACATTGAGTAATATCTTAGTTGCTGGTTGGATTCAAAATACTTGTTTAATCTATTCTTGAAAGTCATAACTGTTGTGCTATCAACGACATCACAAGGTAGAGAGTTCCAAACATTAACAACTCGATTGAAGAAGAAGTGTTTGGCTTCGTGCGACGAGAATCTTTTACCACTTACCTTGAAATTGTGATTTCTTCTTGTTCTATTTGATCGATCAATTATAATGTAATCTTCCGCATTAATATCACTGAATCCTTTAAACATTTTAAACACTTCTGTTAGATCGCCTCGCATTCTTCGTTTTGATAGGCTGAATAAATTTGCTTCGTTAAGCCTTTGTTCATCAGATAAATTTCTTAACCTAGGAATCATCTTTGTTACTCTCCGTTGAACCCGTTCTAACTTTTCTATGTCTTTTCTGTAATAGGGGGACCAAAACTGCACACAGTACTCTAGATTGGGTCGAACCAGCGAATTATACAATTTTAATATTACTTTTTTTCCGATTTATTATTAAAGACTCGTCCGATGAAGCCAACCAATTTGTTTGCGGTTGTAACTACCTCTGAACAATGCTGACTGTGATTTAAATCGCTTGATATAGTGATTCCAAGATCCTTTTCTTTACTTACTGCAGAAAGTTGTTGGCCATTCATTACGTACTGAACGCGATTGTTATTGTTTCCGATGTGTAACACTTTACTTTTGTCAACGTTAAATTTTATTTGCCATTGATTGGCCCAACCTGCAAGTCCAAATAGATCTGATTGTAAAGCTTCTTCGTCGAGTGTCGTAGTTGCTTTACTAGCGATTTTTTGTCATCAGCAAATTTTGATATTTTACAAGTGAGCCCATCATCGATGTCATTAACATAAATTAAGAAGAGCATGGGGCCAAGCACTGATCCTTGAGGTACGCCGCTTCTGACACCGAGCCAATTAGATGTAACACCGTTTAGAACTACTCTCTGTGTCCGCTCAGAGAGCCAGTCCACAAGCCAATTGTGAATGTTACCCGAGATACCGTGCGTCAGGGACCTTATCAAATGCCTTTTGAAAATCCAGATATATGATATCTACTGATCTGCTTTCATCGAACACCTCAAAAATATAATAAAAAAAATCAAGTAAGATAGTTAAACACGAACGTTTACTACGGAAGCCATGTTGCGAGTTATTTATTACATTATTTTCTTTAAAAAATTTCACCATATTGTCGCGAATGATAGTCTCCATTAACTTACAAACAATCGATGTCAGGCTAATAGGTCGATAGTTTCCTGGATGAGACTTGTCCCCTTTTTTGAAAATTGGTGTGACATTTGCTATTTTCCAATCCGACGGAACTTTTCCAGCTGTTAAAGATTTATTGAATATGTTAGAGAGCGGTTCACAAATTTGAGGTTTAATATCTTTTAAGATCCTAGGGGTAATTTTGTCTGGACCAGGAGCTTTGCTTACTTTAATCTTTTCAGTTGTGCGTAAAATGTCTCTTTCTACGATGAGTACGCCACTTAAAATCTTTTCGGTCCGTCTAACCTCCCGCGGTTGAGGTGATAAACAATCTTCGTCGGTAAATACGGATGCGAGAAAGTTATTTAGGATTGTAGCCATTTCGTTTTTATCGTTCGTGTGGTTACCATTATCATTAGCAAGCGTTCCGATACTACAAGTGAGTGACTTTTTTATTATATACATTGCTAAAAAAAAATCTTTAGGATTAGATTTGCTTGTTTCCGCTATATATTCTTCAAGATTTTTCTTGCTTCGATTTATTAATTTCTCGGTTTCGCGGCGTATGACAGTTCAACGGTTCACCCCATCGTTTCACTGGCAAGTTAAAGTCTCTCACAATTACTGCCTCGCAACTGCTACTTGTTTCTAATATTAACTCACTTATTGCGTGGTCGATATCAAGAGTCTGCCTTGGCGGTCTGTAGATAAGTCCAACTACTATTTTACGAGATTTATTGATAATTTTAATGAAGAACGTGTCCACATTGGTTACAATATCTATTTTCACGGATACTGGATGGAGAGAGTTGTGGATTTAAAAGATAACGCCTCCACCCTGTCTGTTCTCTCTGAAAAAGGGTATAACCCGGTAATCTATGCTCCGCAATGAAATCTCTATTTGAAGTGTCTTTCGAAGATTCTGTGACTCCGATGATGTGATAATAATTTGTAGCTGCGAGGACTTCTAAGTCTTCAAATTTGTTACGTAGGCTACGAGCGTTTATATAGCAAGCTTTAATGTGATTTGAGGCGGGGGTTGCGCGGGTTGAGTGCTCCCTTTCGATGAAGCTGCCGGTGTTCTCGTCTTCGCGTTTTTTGGCTTTCGAAGAGCCACTTGGTCACAGAGCAGCCTCCCGAAACGGGCTGCTCCAACAGGGTTTAAGTGGATGCCGTCGGCAAAGACCAAGTCCGAATCGTAGTAAAAACTGTTCCACAAGTTTGCGTATTGGACGTTTTCTTGTGAACAAAGGGACTGAAGTCTGTTGTTTGTGCTGAAGGCCTTACTGTAAAAGCTAGATTCGGCACCTACCCTCGGAAGGATTCCTGAGATTATGATGTTACTGGCATCCGTTTTTCGTTTATACTGCTTGATCATGCGGCGGTATTTCTCAAGCAGTTCCTCAGAACGGGTTGTCTTTTCGTCATTTGTCCTTGCGTGAATGACAAAGAGGGTGTTTCGGTCGGCATTACTCGTGATATCATCGCACGCTGCAATGATGTCGTCCAGTCTGGCACCTGGATAGCAGTAACGTTTTCTGCGGCCGTTTGATGAACGACCACAAAACTCAGCCAGCTGGCCACGCACCATAGAGTCCCCAACTAAAACTCATCCTCCATGGTGTCTGCCAGCACCTGGAACCTATTGAAGGTAATGGGGGTCAGCAAATCCTTGGTTGCCTGTTTCGGTTTGGCTCCATTCCTTACAGGTTGGAACCTGACATCCTGTGAAGCAAGAAGAGAACTGTTATGTGGGGCAGGCTGGGAGCTGGCCTGTGAGGCAGGCTGGGGGTTAGCCTCTGAGGCAGGCTGGGGGTTAGCCTGTGAGGCAGGCTGGGGGTTAGCCTGTGAGGCAGACTGGGGGTTAGCCTGTGAGGCAGACTGGGGGCTAGCCTGTGAGGCAGACTGGGGGTTAGCCTGTGAGGCAGATTGGGGGTTAGCCTGTGAGGCAGGCTGGGAGTTGGCCTGTGAGGCAGGCTGGGGGCTAGCCTGTGAGGCAGGCTGGGGGTTAGCCTGTGAGGCAGGCTGGGAGTTGGCCTGTGAGGCAGGCTGGGGGCTAGCCTGTGAGGCAGGCTGGGGGTTAGCCTGTGAGGCAGACTGGGAGTTAACCTTTGAAGCAGGTAAATCGTCCTCCCGTGAAGTAGGAGGGTCGTTTAGAGGGAGCACAGTCTCGGTGGAGGGCCTCTGCACCATCGATGGTGGAGTCACTGCCACATTGCTCGCAACAAATTCCTGAAGGGCTTCAAATTTCTTTTCAAGATCATGGTGTTTGTTTCTCCATTCAGTCACAGCCTTCTTAAGTTGTAATCTTTGAATACAGGGGCGACAAGTTCTACTCAGCTGGAAGTACTGAGCTTCAAATCGTCCGGGACAGACGTCACACTTACGGAAGTGTCGAAGGCATTGTCAGAAATTTAAGCAAGTTAACAATTCGGGCAAATATCAAAAAGCGCTCTTGAAATAACTTAAAGTGTGACCATAAATTGAATTGGATAAAAAATGTGCATGGAAGTTAGATACTGCTGTGTTAGATGCCTCCAACACTGGGAGTTCACCCCCACAGGGTCTTGAAAACGCCTCAAAGACCGATCGCTTGTCCTGACCCTCGGTCACGAGAGAGACTTTCACAACCCGGCGCTTTTCAGCTTTTGTCCTTGAAGTTTTGTTTCATAGAAACGTGGCCGGAGTATTCACCCAGAGCAAAGCTGGCAAAGGAGGAGAAGAGGAACCAGCAATTCGTTCCCATTTTCCGAATCGTCTAACACAACTCCGAGACCCTTGCGAGGCCTGGCCAGTGGCACCTGTCACCAGGTGTTCTCCACCAACTCTAGAGAGTATCAGACGCCCTTCCAGAGAGACCAAAAAGCTGAAATATTCCTTTAGTATAAGAAAAACCCTCAGAAACTCCACCTGGAAGCCAGGAGGTACAACCTCAAAAGGCCCACGGAAGACATCTCTTTCAGGAGAAAAGGACAAGAACCAGCTGTCATGCAGAATAGGGATGGCAGTACCGTCGATAGAGGGAAGGGATGGGGAGCTCACACCGACAACTGGTTCCCATGGAGGCTTTTTAGTGTAGAGGTCGCCACACTCCTCTACAACGCAGGCCTAAATAATTAGGCACTGTCCAGCTGACTAGGACCCTGGAACTCCAGCCATTCTCTCATAAAGAGATCCTCTGCCTGCAGTCCAATCCACCACTGGTGCTGACCAGAGGCTTCACCGTGACCCTGGCACGGGAGACAGATCAGGTATTACACCTTGTCCAAGGGGGACCTGAGACTATGCAAGGCAGGGGCGTCTAGTTCCCTGAGGTGAAAACACTTTGCCCGCATACCGGAGGAGGAGGAGGAGGAGGAGGTGGAGAAGGAGAAGGAGGAGTAGGAGAAAGAGGAAGAGGAAGAGAAAGAAGAAGAAGAGCTTGAGGTACGAAGAAGTACGAAAGCAACAACAGCAGAAGACAAAGGAGGATAAGAAGAAGAGGAGGAGGGGGTAGATGAGAAGGAGGAGGAAGAGGAGGAGGAGGAGGAGGAGGTGGATTAAGATTACTAACAGCCGTCGAAAAAAGAAGAAGAAGAGGAGGAGGGGGAAGAAAAAGACGACGAGGTATTAGGACAAAGGGGGCAAGGTTTTCCAACATACTATTTTTCTCTCTCTCTCTCTCTCTTTACTAAAAGGATGAGCAGTACAAAGGAAGGAAAAGTTTAGCTAAAGGAATAGAAAGCGAAGTGTGACCCGCGTTGTTCTGCTAAAACTCCCGACTCGCCGAATGTGTTTTCCGAGGAGATGGTTTTAATCAAGAGAGAGAGAGAGAGAGAGAGAGAGAGAGAGAGAGAGAGAGAGAGAGAGAGAGAGAGAGAGACAGAGAGAATTGAAACCAGCAGCAGTACATATCTTTTTTTTTTTCTTTTTTTTGCTGCGTATATCGACGTTTTGAAAATATTGAATTATGCATCTCTCTCTCTCTCTCTCTCTCAGCGCCTTGCCTCACCCTGAGAGGTCAAACCGCACGCGCTCCCACTTCCGTGACCTCTCGCTTGCGAATCCACCTCGTGTGCTGTACTGAACTGTACTGTAGATCTTGCTGTGCTGTGTGCCGTGTGCTATTTCGCGTCGTGCTGCGTACTGCTTATTGTCAACTGAGGTAGCGGCCCGCAGCGGTGTGCGGTTTGCTGTGCGACCACGTGCTACATTGGACAGGATAAGTGTTGCCCTTATTTTTACTACCTCTCTCCGCCTGTATCTACCCTCTCGCAGTAGCGCCCTGTAAAACATATATACACCTATACACAAAACACAGTGTTACACTCTTTCCGCCACATTCATTATATATTTCCAGATTCCACCTGACGCCACTTCCTACGCAGGTGTTCAGACCTACCTGACCTGACTTGACCAGATTATTCCCCAGAGACCAGTAATCCTCCTCCTCCCTCGCGTTTCGCTCCTCCTCTCTCTCGCCTCCTCTCCATTGCCCTCCCTCTCTCTCTCTCTCATTACTACCCCCACTTGCCCTCTCTGTCTCTCCTTCCTCACTCCTGATCTCGTTCCCACCCTCTCTCTCCCCTTCCTTCGCCCTCTTCCTCCCTCCATCCCTATCTCCTCCTACGCCTTCCCATCTCTCGCCTCCCTCCATTGCCCCCCTCTCTCTCATTACTACCCCCACTTGCCCCTCTCTGTCTCTCCTTCCTCCCTATCTCGTTCCCACCTCTCTCTCTCCCCCTTTCCTCTCGCCCCTTCTCCTCCTCCATCCCTATCTCCTCCTACGCCTTCCCATCTCTCTCTCCCACTTATTCTCGCTTATTCACGCACGCGTCCCTCTGCCCTACGAAAAGAAAAGCAAAGCAAATATATAGATACCTCCTCCTTACCAAGATGGCGCTAAAGAAATGTTCGACTTGCACAGGAAACTTCTCTGGTCATTTCTTCTCAGGACGATCGACCGTCTGCAAGATCTGCCTGTTGACTCAGCAGATGGAAACGAGACTCCTTCAACAGGACGAAAGGCTAACGGCTGGCGAGAAGAAGATCACCGAACTAACAAGTACTGTTGATACCTTGCAGGAGTTTATCCAGTCCAACATCGTCGCCCCTCCTGCAATTGACGCCTCATCACCCTCCTCACCTGCACTCGATGCCCAGCCACCTTCCGAAGAAGGCCCGTCACATGGAACCGGTAGAGCTGACGCTGAATGCTTCACCCCCGTGAGAGGAGGAGCCAGACCCGCCCCTAGAGCCATTTATCCTACTCATTGCTACAACAGATTTGCCATACTGGAGGAGGAGGACGAGGAACAGAGCACCTTCTTGGTCGGTGACTCTATGATTCGCCATCAGGTGGTTGAATTCTGTGGCAGAGTCCCCCGTCGTAGGCGTAACTACTGTTATCCTGGAGCTGGTGTTGACGACATCACAGCTGCCCTGGACGAGGTCTCCGCTAAGGCCTCTAATGACTCACTCTTTGTTCTCCACACAGGTACAAACGACGTCACCATGACCCGGTCTGAGGAACTGCTGGACAAGTACCGTAGGCTCATCCAGCAGTATAAGACTAAATCCCCTAATATTTTGATTTCAGGAATTCTACCACGGACATGGGATGAGGGCGACTTCTACAGTAAGGCCTTCAGCCTCAACAACCGCCTGCAGACTCTCTGCGGAGAGCTTGACGTCGAATTCTTTAACGCCTGGAACGATTTCTACGGCCAGAGTAGACTTTTCCAAAGGGACGGCATACACCTGTCCCCCATCGGGGCAGCCAGATTGGCATGGCTCCTCACCAACCCCGTACGTAACGCCCTAAAAACAAAACACGACTCTCAGCCACGTCCTTCCATCCCGCCCGTGTAAACAGACACCTCACACCGCAACAGACTCGTAACATTGAACCCTCCAGTAACTCTATTACCAAGCTTCAAGATAACCTAAGAGTCCTTAGTTTCAATGCGCGTAGCCTAAGAAACAAATTTGATGAACTGCGATGTCTTGCTCTGACAGAAAACTTTGACGTAATTGCTATAACCGAAACATTTATCGACACCACTAATATTGATTTAAGTTCCGAATATAACATAGATGGCTACAGATTCTTCAACAATGATCGTGTAAACCGTAGAGGGGTGGTGTCGCCCTTTTGTCAAAAAGCTACTTGCAACCTACTGACAAAACACCAAGAAACAGTAACGTTGAACATTTGTGCGTGCGAGTAAACATTGCAAAAGTCAATTTAAATATATCTGTCACTTACAGGCCTCCGGGGCAATCACTTGATGGCGATCTTGAAATGTACAGCGTCTTAAGGCAGTCACTTAATAACAGCGACTCACTGATACTAGGAGACTTTAACCTCCCCCATATCGACTGGGCGACACTGTCGGGTACAGAAGGTGAGTCCCATAGAATGATCGAATTTCTAGAAGAAAATTATCTAAGCCAAATGGTTTCTGAACCAACTCGACAAAATAACATACTTGACCTTGTTATAGCGACCCAAGATAACCTAGTCAGTAATGTCACGGTAGGAGAACACCTCGGTTCCTGCGATCATAAACTAGTGCGCGTTGACATTAGAGCTCAAACATCGGTGACTGAAAATAAAGTTAAGGTGCCCAATTTCACAAGAGCCAACTTCGTAGAAATCCGACGAAAACTAATAGATATGCAACTATCAGATGACGGCAATGCAGAGGACGCCTGGCTAAACTTTAAAAATCACTTACTCACTCAGCAGGACACATTTATCCCCTTGTGCGAGAAGCGAATTAACACTAATAAAAGTCCACCTTGGTTTAATAGCGAAATTAAACACTCAGTCAAGGAGAGAAAATTGTCTTACAGGTTAAAGAAAGACCAAAGCACGCCCGAAAACATTAGACTTTACAATGATGCAAGGCGACGAGTAAAAAGATTAGTGCATCAGGCAAAGCGTAGATATGAAGAAAATATTGCAGCCAACTGTAAAAATAATCCGAAATCCTTCTTCAGTTACATAAACAACAGAAAGGCGATCAGAAGTGGAATTGGACCTTTAATAAACAGCGACGGTGCACTAGTGACTGACAGCCAACACGTTGCAAACCTATTAAATAATTACTTTTCCTCGGTGTTTAATAATAACAGTCCTCCCACCACCACCACCAACACCAGTACTATTGTAAATCCCGAGCATGCATTGTCTAACTTTGAAATAAAACCCGATGAAGTCCTTAAAGCCCTCAAATCACTTAAAACAAATAAAAGTCCTGGACCTGATAAAGTATATCCAACTCTGCTGAAAGAAACAAAGAGCGAAATACTCTCCTCCTCACAACCGTATTCAATATGTCCTTGCGACAAGGCATTGTCCCTTCAGATTGGAAAAAGGCTAACGTGACACCGATTTTAAGAAAGGAGACAAAAAGTACCAGGTAATTACAGGCCCATTAGTCTAACTTCGGTTGTAGGTAAGCTACTTGAGGGCATAATTAGAGACAAAATTGTGAGTTACCTTGAAAGCCACTCATTAATTGGGGACTCACAACATGGCTTCCGAAACAAAAGATCCTGCCTATCAAATCTATTAACCTTTTATAACGACCTCTTCACTGTTTACGACGTAACCAAATCACTGGACGTAGTCTATCTTGATTTCCAGAAAGCGTTTGATAAAGTCCCGCATCATAAATTACTTTACAAATTAAAACAAATAGGTATTGACGGTCAGGTAAACCAATGGATCGCGAATTGGTTGAGCAACAGACAACAAAGAGTAGTGATTGACGGATTTAACTCAGAGTGGGCGCCTGTCACTAGTGGCGTCCTCAGGGCTCGGTTCTTGGCCCAGTGCTCTTCATTATTTACATCAACGACGTGGATGTTGGACTCAATAACCGCATTAGTAAATTTGCAGACGACACAAAGATTGGTAACTCGGTTCTCACTGACGAAGACAGGCAAAGCCTCCAAGAGGATTTGCACAAAATTTCAGCTTGGTCGGATAGATGGGAGATGCCCTTTAACGTAGACAAGTGCCAGGTCCTTCAAGTTGGAACGAGGAATAAAAAGTTTGATTACGAAATGCGCGGCGTTAAACTCAAAAGCGTTCAATGCGTCAAGGACTTGGGGGTCAAAATCGCGTCAAACCTCAAATTCTCACAGCAATGCATCGATGCAGCAAATAAAGCGAACAGAATGTTGGGCTTCATTAAAAGAAACTTTTATTTAAGAATAAAGATGTAATACCTGCTCTACAACAGTTTAGTCAGACCCCACTTGGAATATGCGGTACAGTTTTGGTCTCCTCACCATGCAAAGGATATTGCTAAATTAGAAGGTGTTCAGCGTCGGGCAACGAAAATTATCCCTTCCTTGCGCAACAAATCCTACGAAGAAAGGCTTTTTAACATGTTCTCTCTTGAGAAACGTCGCCTCCGAGGAAAACTGATCGAATGTTTTAAAATACTTAATGGTTTCACGAATGTAGACAGATCAACATTGTTTATGATCGATGACACTTTGCGCACGAGGAACAATGGCGTAAAACTCAGATGTAGACAAGTAAATTCAGACTGCACCAAATTTTTCTAAACCAACGTGGTAGAGCGATAATGGAATAATCACCCATCATCACTGGTCCAGTGTACAACGATTGACACATTCAACAATAAGCACGACCGTCACTTCCTTCAAAATAAAATCAACTAGAGTAGAAATGCAACGTTTTGGAGTCTTCTGATTAATGTAAAATCACTTAGTTTAAGGACAGACCACCAAGTCTGGACCATGGGGTCTGTGGTCTGATTTTCTATGTAAATCTATGTAAATCTCTCTCTCTCTCTCTCTCTCTCGTTCTACCTCTACTTCTCTACTATCTATTTCTCTTGATTTCCTGCTTTACCTACATACCTGTCTATCTACCAATAACTCGCTACCTTACCTGCCTTCCCAGATGCCTACCTGTTCATTAGTATCCACCTGCGTTGAGTCTATAATCTCCTGGAAAGCGCCTTTGGGTCTGGTAATGCACGAGTGATTTTGCATTGGGGTGGGATGTGAGGATTGCAACGGTTTACTTAATCATACATACACACACATTCACAAATACATACACACGTAGTACATCGTGTAACCTACTTTTATTTTTCTCATGGTAACTTCACATATCTACACATACATATACAAACCCATTTACATACACGTACGTTCATTAATACATACATGCGTAGTACAACGTGTAACCTATCCCTGTTTCTCTCAGTATCTTCTCATTTTAACGTAACCAACACGTCTTCACATACATATACAAACTCATATACATGCACACACACTCGTTAATACATATTTGCGTAGTACAATGTGTAAGCTACCTCTGTTTCTTTCTGTATCTTCTCGGTGTAACTTAAACAACACATTTATAGATACATATTATACATTTAAATACTTATATAGTACATTAAACAACCTGGCTTTCTCCCTCTATCTCTCTTCTCATTGTGCCATCGCCAACACAAGTCACTCATACACATACATACACATACATAAATACATAGTGCATTATATAACCTCTCCTTCTCTCTGTCTATTTCTTATCATTGTATCGTCTTACATATAGCACACTTATCAGTAAATGTAATAAACAACATAAATAACAAACACTTAATCATTTTCATTATCATTATCTTCATTATCTACAACACACCAAACAACAGTAAAACACAACCCTAAGTCTAGAATTGCTAAGTATCATGCTAGTAGTCAGAGAAGGAGAGAGAGAGAGAGAGAGAGAGAGAGAGAGAGAGAGAGAGAGAGAGAGAGAGAGAGAGAGAGAGAGAGAGAGAGAGAGAGAGAGAGAGAGAGAGAGAGAGAGAGAGAGAGAGAGAGAGAGAGAGAGAGAGAGAGAGAGAGAGAGAGAGAGAGAGAGAGAGAGAGAGAGAGAGAGAGAGAGAGAGAGAGAGAGAGAGAGAGAGAGAGAGAGAGAGAGAGAGAGAGAGAGAGAGAGAGAGAGAGAGAGAGAGAGAGAGAGAGAGAGAGAGAGAGAGAGAGAGAGAGAGAGAGAGAGAGAGAGAGAGAGAGAGAGAGAGAGAGAGAGAGAGAGAGAGAGAGAGAGAGAGAGAGAGAGAGAGAGAGAGAGAGAGAGGAGAGAGAGAGAGAGGAGAGAGGAGAGAGAGAGGAGAGAGAGGCTTTTCAGGAAGGGCCACGCGTCCAGCCCGCCGGCCATGGGTACACGGGAGCGGTGGAAGCGACAGCTCTGGCCCTGCCTCTCGTAGTCCAGGGAACGACCGAAGGCTGAGCTCAGGGTGTCTGGGGGAGGGAGAGAGAGATGAAGAGGCGAGAGTGAGGTGGTGAAGGGAAAGAGGGAGAGAGAGAAGGGGTATAAGGAGAGATAGATGGAGGAAGAGAAAGAGGGATGGAGGGAGAGAGGAGAAGGAAGGAGAGAAAAGATAATGGTAAATATAAGATGTCGTAGAGGGAGATATAGAAAAGGTTTGAGGGAGAGAGAGAGAGAGAGATGGGGTATAGGGAGAAAAAGGTGGAGAGAGAGAGAAGGTGAAGGAAGAGAAACAGGGATGGAGGAAGAGAGGAGAAGGAAGGAGAGAAAAAGGGAATGGTAAATATAAGATGTCGAGGAGGAATGACAAATGGAAATGATTTGAAAGTCGACATAGACAAGTAGACAGATAGATAGATAGAGAGATAGATAGATAGATAAATAAATAGATACAGAGAGAGATGGTGTTCGTATAACTTGTAATTCTGATGTTAATGGTGATGGGAGTTGAAAATTATAAAGAACAATAATAGTGGTAATAATGATAATAATAATAATAATAATAATAATAATAATAATAATAATAATAATAATAATAATAATAATAATAACAATGCTAATAATGCTAACGATGGTAAAGGTGAAACTAGGTAAGATCAACGTGTATCCTGACCTTAATGAACACAGGTAAGGAGTTAAGATCAGGTAGACTAATTAACAGGTAACAACACACGTAACTAATGAGGGGGAAGGGCAGGCAGATACAGGTAGGTACACTCATTAGCAGTTTCCGTAAGGTGATTGAGGAGGGAGAAAGGGGGAAGAGGGGGAGAAAAAGAGGGGAAAAGAAAGAAAGAGAAGGGGTAGAATGATAGAGAATGGGGGTAGAAGGAGAGTGAAAAAGAAGGAAAAGGGAGAAAGTGAAAAAGATAGGGGTAGAGAGCTAGAGAGAGAGAGAGAGAGAGAGAGAGAGAGAGAGAGAGAGAGAGAGAGAGAGAGAGAGAGAGAGAGAGAGAGAGAGAGAGAGAGAGAGAGAGAGAGAGAGAGAGATACATTCATCCGTTGGATCCATAAGGTTACCTCATTAAAAGGGGTGATTTATAGGTTTAATTATATGCAAATGATATTATTAGTGAATATTATGAGTTTATTTTTTTCTCCCTCTACTTTCTCCCTCCGTCTTTCCAACTTCTTCCCTCCTCTTTCTCCCTCTCTCTTCTCTCTTTCTCCCTCCCTCTTTCTCTCTCCTCCCTTACGTCCTGCCTCCCCTTTTCTCTCCCCCTCCTCCTTTTTCTTTCCCTCCTCTCTCTCTCTCTTTTTCTTCCTCTTTCGTTCTCCCATCCTCTTCCTCTCTCATTCCCCCCTTCCTCTGTCTTTTCTTCAAAGTTGCAAGTAAAACAAAGCAAAGAATAAAGAAACAAAAACTCTCTCTTGCCTTGCCATAAAAAGTAAATAAAAAAAAAGAGTAAAAAGTTGGAGTCGGACTTTCCCAGCAGGCTTTGGTCCGCTTTGGTAGTCAAGGATAATCATCGTCCGAAAGATAAACTGAAAATACCAAAAAACATAAATAAAATAAAATAGGAAAAAAAAGACGGGAGGAAAGTATATTTGGAATGAAACTTTAATCCCTTTTTTCCGTTCCCTTAAAAGTGGATAGTCTCTCTCTCTCTCTCTCTCTCTCTCTTTGTTTATATATCACTTTCTCTGGTGTCTGTCTTTTCTTCACTTGTTTTATATATTTCTCTCTCTCTCTCTCTCTCTCTCTCTCTCTCTCGTTGTTTATTTTGCTTTTTTCTCTGACAGTCAGTATTTTCTTCTCTGGTTGTCGATCCTTCTTTTTCTTTCTCTCTCTTTAAATCGTAGCGACACATGTTTGTATATAAATCCTTTCTCTTTTTCCCCAACTTTTTTCTTCCCTCTTTTCATTAATTATGTTGCCTTATGACAGTCCAGCTAACAACGGCACTTTTTGGTCCAGTGTTTTCGCGTAACTTGAACATAAAGGTGGATTGTCAGGAGGCAGCGATTGGAACACACAGGGAGACAGGGATTCATGAGGAGGATACATAAGGACACATAAGGATACATGAGGATACATACGCGGGATACATAATCAGGATACATAAGGCTCACAAGCAGGATACATGAGCAGGATACGTAATGATGCATGAGGAGGATACATAAGGATACATGAGTAGGATACATAAGGATACATAGGGATAGTTAATGATACACAGGGCACATTGGGATAGGCAACGATACATAACGATGCACAAGGATACATAAGGACACATTTGGATATACAGGACACATAGCGATACATAGGACACAAGGATATATATATGATACATACGGAAACACAATGATACACCAGGTTACACATAATACATAGGATACATAATATACACAGGATGCAGAGGGATATATTGGAACAGACAGGGATGAAATAAAATGAGTAAAAAGTCAGTTGGAATTCCCAGGGCTTCTGTTTTCCAAAGGGTACGTTATATATGAACTGTGTGAAATTTACACGGAATGAAACACACACACACACACACACACACACACACACACACACACACACACACACACACACACACACACACACACACACACACACACACACACACACACACACACACACACACACACACACACACACACACACACACACACACACCGATGGAACACAGGGTTGCAGACAGGGATATGAAGATAATGCAATAGTTAGTGAGAATAGTTACAGAGAGAGAGAGAGAGAGAGAGAGAGAGAGAGAGAGAGAGAGAGAGAGAGAGAGAGAGAGAGAGAGAGAGAGAGAGAGAGAGAGCTTTTGTAACGTAAAAATATGTGTGAGACTGAGTGAAATAAAATGATACAACGTCGGTAGTAAAACGAAAAATAATGAAACAAAAAAAATGTTGTATCCCCGTAAGGTGACTTCATAAATCACTAACCAACTAAATAAATGAATGTCTACACAAATGAAAACCTGCATACAGTAATCCGTTTAACCTTGTGTGATACGAATTATACGTTACTTCCGAGAGTGATGAATAAATAGATGAATAGATGTAGAAGCAACTATATGAATTACTAAAAGGAAACGTGAGTGAATAGATAGAAAAGCAAACATAGAAATTAGTAAAGAAAATGTGACACGTAAGCACCCATATAAATCAGTAAACAGTATTATGCGAGAGAAACTTCCTATCGCGTAAAACCTCCTGATCAGCTTAAAGGATCACTAACAATGTCTTTTATAATTTCCACAGTCATAGAAATTAGTAGAGAAAATATGACGTGTAAGCAATGACATGAATCAGTAATTAATATGCGAGAGAGTTACTCCACCTCGCGTTAAATATCCTGCCCAGCTTAAGGGATCACGAACAATGTCTTTTAAGGTTTACAGTCATGGAAATTAGTAAAGAAAATAATATATGCAAGCGAATCAGTAAGTGGTAAGAGAGAGTAGCTCCACATCCCGTAAATGTGAGAGAGTAGCTCCACATCGCGTAAATGTGAGAGAGTAGCTCCACATCGCGTAAATGTGTGAGAGAGTAGCTCCACATCGCGTAAATGGTGAGAGAGTAGCTCCACATCGCGTAAATGTGTGAGAGAGTAGCTCCACATCGCGTAAATGGTGAGAGAGTAGCTCCACATCGCGTAAATGGTGAGAGAGTAGCTCCAGATCGCGTAAATGGTGAGAGAGTAGCTCCAGATCGCGTAAATGGTGAGAGAGTAGCTCCAGATCGCGTAAATGGTGAGAGAGTAGCTCCAGATCGCGTAAATGGTGAGAGAGTAGCTCCACATCGCATAAATTATCATGACCTGGTTAGGCGGTCGCGAACAATCTCTTTTTTTCAGGTTCACAGGTCACGGGAAAGCGATTTTATGGGGCTGAAAAATTAGATTCGCTTCCCCTGTACGCTCGCCCCTGTTATCAAACCTCCCGTTATTGTTGTTCTTATATTTGTTATTGTTACCGTCAAACAAATTATTGATCGTCCGGATGTTGTTGTTGTTGTTTGTTTTGTCCTGTGTTTGTTTGGCGCGGTGTGTGTTGACTCGAGAAGGGGAATGACTGATAAAGTTCCAAACGTGTTACATGTTGTTCAGTGTATTGAAAAGTAAACATTGCATTATATATTCAGGGGAACTCTCCTGGCTGGCTGGCTGTCCTCTGTGTGTGTGTGTGTGTGTGTGTGTGTGTGTGTGTGTGTGTGTGTGTGTGTGTGTGTGTGTGTGTGTGTGTGTGTGCGTTAGATGTTATTACAGGTCACTATTTCCTCTCGTTCTCGGAATATGGATGTTTTGTAATGAAACTGGAAGAAAATTTAAAGGAGATTTTGACCATAGATTTGAGATATTACAAACAGTTCGAGGAAGCGCCGGGGAAGCTCTTGCTGAAGGTCGGAAAAGAAAGTAGTAGTAGTAGTAGTAGTAGTAGTAGTAACAAAAATGATAATAATAAAAATACAATTCCATCTTTCAATCTGAGGTCACTCTTTCCTGTCCTTTCCGCGTGGTATTAAGTTTCTACCGTCGACTCCGTGTGATCTTGTGCCATAAAGGTGTTTGTGAGAGAGAGAGAGAGAGAGAGAGAGAGAGAGAGAGAGAGAGAGAGAGAGAGAGAGAGAGAGAGAGAGAGAGAGAGAGAGAGAGAAATATATAAAAGAAAAAGAATCATGCATATATACTTTTTAGTGGAACAGGGAATGAGAGCGAAATGTGACAGAGATAAGAGGATAAGATAAATAAGATAAACACAGAAACTAGAGTAAAGACGAGGAAGGGACAAGATAAAGAAGGAGAAAGGGAAGCGGAGAGAGATAAAAGGTGAACAATAGAGCAGCCAGAGAAATGAAATAAAAAGAAAAAGAAGATAAAAGACAAGAACAACATAGAGACATATATCTATTTGAATGGAGAATTTAATAACATAGGAGACGAAAACTAAATAGAAAAAAGAAGAAAAGGAGTGATAAGAATTAAAAAAAAACAATACAACCAGAAAATTTGAATAAAAAAAAACGAAAAAAAAACAATTAAATATGTGAAAGGACAATTCATAACAAAGGAGGGAAACGAGGAAGGAAAAATAAACAGAGAAAGAAGGGAAGGAGAATTGAAAAATATGAAAAACAGAGTAACCGGGGAATTTGAATAAAAGAAAAGAAAAAATGGGAGACAAGAAAACAGAAACATATATGAAAATTAAAAAAATACTGGTAACAAAGGAAAGAAACAAGAATGAAATAAAACGGAAAAAGAGATAGAGAGGGAAGAACCTGCAAATATTAAAATGAAGGCGAAAAGAAGAGAACAAGGAGGTGAGAGGAAAAGAAAGAGAATCATAGGAAAGAGAAATCGATGGAGTTTGATGAGCTTATGAATATTTAGATTACGAGAAAATGAAGAATAAAAGAGATAGGAAATGAGAAGAAAAAAACAAGCGAATCGGGGTAAAAAATATATATGGAATGAAAGCAGTTGTGAAAAGGAAAAGAGAAAAAGAGAAGCAGAAAAGTGAGGAACAAGAACGGAGACAGGAAGTGGCATGAAAAATGGAAAAAAACATGATAGAAGAAAAAAAGAAAAAAAACAAGATAGAAGAAAAAAAGAAAAAAAAAGTAAAGATAACAGAAAGACGAATAAGAGAATTAGAGGAAAGTAAATGAATAGGAGTTGGAAAAGTGATTAAAATTGGAAAAAAAAGTAAGAGAGGAAAATTACGAAAGAAATATAAGAACAAGAGAGAGAGAGAGAGAGAGAGAGAGAGAGAGAGAGAGAGAGAGAGAGAGAGAGAGAGAGAGAGAGAGAGAGAGAGAGAGAGAGCAAGTAAAGTGACGGTAAAAAACAAGTTATAAAAAAAACAGTTGAAAAAATTATGCAAAAAAAGAAGGAAACTAAAAAGAAAAATAGAAGAAGTAAATGAATAGGACTTAGAAAATTATGTTAAAATTGAAAGAAAAAAGAAAGAATAAAGGAACAGAGAAATAAAATAAAATTTGGGAGAAGGGAACGAGAAAGACCAGACAAAGAAGACGTAGAAATAGTAAAAAATAAAAGAAATAAAGACAAAACCACAAGAAAATAAAAAAATAAAGAAAATAAGTCAGGGTAAGAGAGAAGTTGACAAGTGAGCTAATAAAAATGAAAACAAGGAATGATGTAAAAATAGAAATACAAAAGAAAGTAGAAAATAAGATAAATAAAGACAAAAACACAAGAAAATAAAGAAATAACGAAAATGAAAACAGGGTAAGAGAGAAACTGTGAAATGAGATAAAAGAATGCAGAGGATGAGATATGCAAAAATAGTATAAATGGAAAAACGAAATATAAAAAGGAAAAAAAAAAAAGCAGAAAAGTGAGGAACGAGGATAGAGACAGGGAGTGACGTTGAAAATGGAGAAAACAAGAAAAAAAGAGTAAGGATAAAAATAGATTAGAGAACAGATGATTGGCAGCGGGAGGGAATCATTCTCTCTCTCTCTCTCTCTCTCAGTATTGATGTGTGAAGGACGAATCATGACCTCGTGTGTGTGTGTGTGTGTGTGTGTGTGTGTGTGTGTGTGTGTGTGTTTAGTGTAGTGGGTTGTTAAACTCTTGGGAAATCAGTCGTAAGGTTTCAGTTCGTCCCTTATTTTAATTTTATTTTTTGCGCTCGATATTTTTTGCTTCCTCTGCCTTTCCTGGTTTTCTTCTCTTGCCCAAAGCCCTCAATGGTATTTCCCCGGTTGATAAAAGTTTACCGATTCAGCTGGTTTGCTTTCTCTCTCTCTCTCTCTCTCTCTCTCTCTCTCTCTCTCTCTCTCTCTCTCTTCTTTTCTACGTACTTTATTCCTTTCTGTCTTTCTTGCATTCATTATTTTACCACTTTTTTCTTTCTTTTCCTTTTTCTTTTGTCTTTCTTATTTTCTTCCTCTTTTCTTTATTTCCACTTTCTTCATTCCTTTCTTTCTTTCATTCGTTATTTCTTTCTCTCTTTCTCTTTCTTTTACTTAACTACCTCCCTACTTCCCTCCCTCCCTCCCTTCCTGCCTCCTTCCCTCCCTAACTACCTACTCCCACAAATGCATCTGTACTTTTTCTTCCTTATCTTGAGAGAGAGAGAGAGAGAGAGAGAGAGAGAGAGAGAGAGAGAGAGAGAGAGAGAGAGAGAGAGAGAGTAGGGCATTCAGGGCAACACGGAAAAGCTATACAAAATCTCTTAAAAGTTTCGACCCACGAACATTCATCTTAATGGCCGAGAGCGCTTTGTTGCCTGATTTGCGTCCGAAAGTCTGAATGTTTTGTGCCCCCAGAGTGAGAGAGAGAGAGAGAGAGAGAGAGAGAGAGAGAGAGAGAGAGAGAGAGAGAGAGAGAGAGAGAGAGAGAGAGAGAGAGAGAGAGAGAGAGAGAGAGAGGGCATTTATGAGGTATTATTTTTTACACTTTAGAAGAGTTGGAACATGTTACCATTTAAGACTTCTCCGTGTCCTAAGAAGGAGACAAATGTGCTTAAGTGGTACAAGGAATTAAGTAGTAGAAAGGGAGGAAGTATATGATAGATAGATAAATATAGATAGATAGACAGGGAGATATATAAATAGATAGATACATAGATAGAAGAGCGAGTAATTGATAGAGATGCTGTTTTTTTGTTTTATTTTTGTTTATTTTTTGTGACAGCGGTTTTATTTTTCCTCCAACGTTCTCATTTACAGATAGAAAAAAGAGGACAAGGTTAGTAATTCCTGGTTAATGAAGTAAGAGATAAAACAATAATATGCTGCTTTGATAGAGGGATTTCTACTTTACAAAAGAGAGAGAGAGAGAGAGAGAGAGAGAGAGAGAGAGAGAGAGAGAGAGAGAGAGAGAGAGAGAGAGAGAGAGAGAGAGAGAGAGAGAGAGAGAGAGAGAGAGAGAGAGAGAGAGAGATTACATTAAAGGATACCTACGATTTACAATGCAATGTAGTTTTTTTTTTTTTTTTTTCCTTTTCTAAGAGGGAGAGAAATGTGCTTCAATGATACTTGGCTTTTAAAATGATAGGAGAGAGAGAGAGAGAGAGAGAGAGAGAGAGAGGGAGAGAGAGAGAGAGAGAGAGAGAGAGAGAGAGAGAGAGAGAGAGAGAGAGAGAGAGAGAGAGAGAGAGAGAGAGAGAGAGAGATGAATGTGTTTGTGTTCCAGTGGCATTATAATATTAAATTCGAGTCGCATATGTGCTGTTTTTTTTCCTTCTAGTGTATTTGTGTTGCGGAAATAAATAAATAAATAAGTTGTTATCGCTCTGTCTCGATAATTAATTCCACTTGTCGGGATGGAATCATTAAATGAGTGGATTTATTTTTGAGCTTCATTGACTGGCGCTCACTTCAGCTTAATGAGGAAAGAGGTGGATTGAGATTCAGTTTTTCTTTTTCATACACATAGCGACCGAGTTAGCTCAAAAGGCAAAAAAAAAAAAAAAAAAAGCCTGCTATTCGCTGCTCCAAGAAGAGAAGACAAAACTAGGTGAATAAACGAACGAGTGGGAGAGACTAAAGATGAAAACGTGCAATATATTTTTTCCCGTAATGTTGTGTTTCAGATTTTTTTTTTTTTAGTGACGGACAAGAAAAAAAACGGAGTGAACGACAGAAACTAAAGATGAAAAAGCACAATATATTTTTTCAGTAATGTTATGCTACAAATGTGTTTTTTTTTTTATAGTATTTGACGGACAACAAGAAAAAAATAAACTGAGTGAACGACGGAACTAAAGATGAAAACGTACACTATTTTTTCAGTAATGTTATGCTACAAATGTCTTTTTTTAGTAATTGATGAAAAATAATAAAAAAGAGAAAAGATTACTGGTTTGATTGATTGAGCGAATGATTGAAACTGAAATAGATCAAAAAGAGACACAAACTTCTTTTTACTCATATTTAAATGGTACAAATGGTTCATGAGTTCATTGTTACAGGAAATAGGGGAAAATAAGGCGAAGAAAAATGAAAAATGAAAAATATGCAAGTGAAAGCAATGGAAAATAAAAAAAATAAAATGTATAAGAATGAGTAAGTAAGTACGAACTCTAGTAAGTAGAAAATAAGATAAATAAAGACAAAAACACAAGAAAATAAAGAAATAAAGAGGGTACTCTGGTTCATGAGTTCATTGTTACAGTAAAAAAGGCAAAATAAGGCAAAAGAAAATGAAAAATGAAAAATATGCAAGTGAAAACAATGGAAAAAAGAGAAAATGTATAAGAATGAGTGGAATAGTATAAGATAATCTACACGAACTCTAGTAAGTAGAAAATAAGATAAATAAAGACAAAAACACAAGAAAATAAAGAAATAAAAAAAACAGGGTAAGAGAGAAACTGTGATGTGAGGTAAAAGAATGAAGAGGAGATGTTAGTAAATGAAACAAGAGTAAGAGGGGAAGAACATGAGTATAAGTGAAATTACAGACTCACATTTTTTTTTCAGTCACCTTTAATGCTACAAACGCCCAATTAAGCGGTTTTATATTTCATGAGGGGAAACTGAGCAAAAAAAGTGGAATGGGACATGAGTGAATGAAACCAAAGATTAAAAAGGAACACTGGATTTTCTTTTTACTAATGCCTAAATAGTACAAATGGTGAGTGTGTGTGTGTGTGTGTGTGTGGGTGTGGATGTGGATGTTCAGGGTACTCTGAGACAGGTATGAATCCCCTTGTGTCTCTTCCTTGACCAATATACGGGAGTAGAATTTGTTACGTGTGTGTGTGTGTGTGTGTGTGTGTGTGTGTGTGTGTGTGTGTGTGTGTGTGTGTATTTCCTAGTTGATCCTGTAGGCCTCGTGTATTTCCCATCCCGTTACTGTTCATTATTCTATCCTCCAGTACTTCCCTTAGGTCTAATCTATTATTCCTTCCTATGTACTATACTATCCAAGACCTTTTTACTACTACTACTACTACTACTACTACTACTACTACTACTACTACTACTACTACTACTTTTACTACTTCTACTACTATTACATACACCATCCATTACTTATTCCTTCCTATCTTGTGTAATATCGATGAGCCTTTTACGTTTCCCAGTCACAAGTTATATCATTCTCACAACTACTACTACTACTACTACTACTACTTCTGCTACTACTACTACTATTGCTACTACTACTATCCTTATTATCACTACACGCCATTTTCTTCCTTATGAGTTCATGTCGGTGATCTTGGAAGCAATATTCACAACTTCCTTCGTATGTTCGTGTTCGGCGCTGTTTCATCAACGCACACTTGGGAAAGGCTCTTATAAGTTTGTCTTACGGTATTGTCTCCCTCCTTTCCTCTCTCCTCTCCTCCCTTCCTTTTCCTTTCCATTTCACGTTTCTATTATTTTCTATTCTTCTCTTCTATTTTTACTTCTCCTCATGTCAAAGTATATTATCTAGCTATATTTTAGTCCCCCGCTCCCATTCTCCTCTCCTTCCTTCCTCCCTTCCCTCTCTTCCTCCTTCCTTCCTTCCTTTTCCTTTCCATTGATCGTTATTACTTTCTTCTATTCTTCTTCTATTCTTATTTAACTTATCCTCTAAAGTATATTATCTAACTATACTTCAGTCCCCCCCTCCCATTCTCCTCTGCTTTCTTTCTCCTTTCCCTCTCTCCTCTCCTCCCTTCCTTTTCCTTTCCATTTCACGTTATTACTTTCTTCTATTCTTCAACTATTATTTAACTTCTCCTCATGTCAAAGTATATTATCTAACTATATTTCATTCCCCCCCTCACATTCTCCTCTCCTTCCTTCCTCCCTTCCCTCTCTCCTTTCCTCCCTTCCTTCTTTCCATACCTAATTTCCATTTATCGTTATTACTTTCTTCTATTCTTCTTGTATTCTTATTTAACTTATCCTCTAAAGTATATTATCTAACTATACTTCAGTCCCCCCCTCCCGTTTTCCTCTCCTTCCTTCCTCCCTTCCCTCTCTCCTTTCCTCTATTCCTTTTCCTTTCCATTTCTCGTTATTACTTTCTTTTACTCTTTTTCTACTCTTACTTAACTTCTCCTCACTTCAAAGTATATTATCTAACTATTTTTCTGTCCCCCTTCCCATTCTCCTCTCCTTCCTTCCTCCCTTCCCTCTCTCCTTTCCTCCCTTCCTTTTCCTTTCCATTTCTCGTAATTACTTTCTACTCTTCTTCTTCTCTTATTTAACGTCTCTTCACTCCAAAGTATATTATATAATTATATTTCAGTCCCCCCTCCCATTCTCCTCTCCTTCCTTCCTTCTTCCCTTCCCTCTCTTCCTCCTTCCTTTCCTTCTCCTTTCCACCTCTCGTTTTTACTCTTTCTTCTACTCCTCTTCTACTCTTATTTAACTTCTCCTCACTCCAGATTATATTATCTAACTATATTTCATTCCCCCTCCCATTTTCCTTTCCTTCCTTCCTCCCTTCCCTCTCTTCCTCCTTCCTTCCTTTCCTTCTCCTTTCCACCTCTCGTTATTACTCTTTCTTTTACTCATAATTAACTTCTACTCACTCATAAGTACTTTCTCTAACTATTTTTCAGTCCTCTCCTTTATTCCCTTCCCTCTCTTCCTCCTTCTCCCTTCTTTTTCTTTTCCTTCCACCTCTCGTTATCACCCTTTCTTCTACTCTCCCTTATATTTCATTCTCCTTCTTTTCCTCTTTAATTCATCCTCATTTTCATTCTCCTTTCTCGTTCTCCTCATTCTCATTTTTTCATTCTCCATTCCCATTTTTTTTTTTCATTCTCCTTTTTCAGTCACCTCAATCTCCTTTTTTTTTTCTCTTTCATTCTTCTCTGATTCTCCCTGACACACACACACACACACACACACACACACACACACACACACACACACACACACACACACGCACACACACACACCTGGCGAGCGAGTCTTTAATAGCGGACCGCCTAAAATTAATACTTGGATTCTCAGGTGGCGCTTACGTGAATTCATTAGTGGCTATTTGGATAGAGAATGGAATTAGCTCTTGGATTTGGTGGTGGAGGAGGATAATGATGATGATGATGATGATGATGATGATGATGATGAGGAGGAGGAGGAGGAGGAGGAGGAGGAGGAGGAGTTGAAGACTTAACGCGATTACAATTAGTTGAAAAAAAAAGCTCGGCTACTCACTTTACCTCTCTCTCTCTCTCTCTCTCTCTCTCTCTCTCTAAAAGTGGATAGTCTCTGTCTCGTTCTCTCTCTCTCTCTCTCTCTCTCTCTCTCTCTCTCTCTCTCTCTCTCTCTTCTACTTTCTCATTATCATTATTCGTTATCCTTTTCTGTCCTTCTTTTTCATGCTTCTCCCTTTTCATCCTTATTTTTCATTCTCCTCATTCTCTTCTTTTCCATGCTCTTCATTCTCTTTTTTTCCATTCTCTTCATTCTCCTTTATCTTTATTCCCTTCTCATCCTTCTTTTTCTATCTGTTTTTTTTTATTCCCCTTTGTTCATTCTCCTCATTCTCCTTTTCTTTTTTTCAGTCTCCTCATTTTCCTTTTTAATTCTCACTCTGCATTTTTCATTATTCTTATTCTCCTTTCTTTATTCCTCATTCTCCTTTCTCCTTATCCTTTCTCATTCTCTTTTCATTCTCCCCATTCTCTGTTTCTATCTATCTGTCTATCTCACTTATATAGGCCCACTTTCCCTCTCCTCATTCTCCTTTTCTTTTTTTTCATTCTCCTCATTTTTCTTTTTAATTCTCACTCTGCATTTTTCATTATTCTTATTCTCCTTTCTTTATTCCTCATTCTCCTTTCTCCTTATCCTTTCTCATTCTCTTTTCATTCTCCCCATTCTCTGTTTCTATCTATCTGTCTATCTCACCGACATAGGCCCACTTTCCCTCTCCTCATTCTCCTTTTCTTTTTTTTTCATTCTCCTCATTTTTCTTTTTAATTCTCATTCTGCATTTTTCATTGTCCTTTTTCTCTTTTCTATGTTCCTCATTCTCCTTTTTTCCTTATCCTTTCTCATTCCCTTTTCATTCTCCCCATTCTCCTTTCTACTATCTATCTATCTATCTATCCATCCATCACTCACCTATATAGGCCCACTTTCCCGAGGCCACTCCGTCGAAGAAAGCCGCCGAGTCGAGGAAGGAACTCTGGAACACCTGCAGCCGTGTCACAATCACGGCGAGCGAGTGGAAGGATGTGTCCGATTCCTGCAAGAGAGAGAGAGAGAGAGAGAGAGAGAGAGAGAGAGAGAGAGAGAGAGAGAGAGAGAGAGAGAGAGAGAGAGAGAGAGAGAGAGAGAGAGAGAGAGAGAGAGAGAGAGAGAGAGAGAGAGAGAGAGAGAGTGAGTAGATGGAGATAAAGGAGAAGATGAAGAGCGTTGGAAGAGAGAGAGAGAGAGAGAGAGAGAGAGAGAGAGAGAGAGAGAGAGAGAGAGAGAGAGAGAGAGAGAGAGAGAGAGAGACGAGACGAGACGAGAGGACGAGAGGACGAGAAGGAATTAGTCGCAAGGTATTTATTTGTTTGGAAAAAAGGAGGAGGAAAAGTTCGAGGGTGAGAGAAAGAGAGTGAGAGGGACGTGAAATGAGAGGAGGAGAGAGAACGAGAAGGAAGTAATCAATGGACAGAAGTAAATAGGAAGGAGATAATGAAGATGAGAGAGAGTGAATAGGAAGAGAAGGAGGAGGAGGAGGAGGAGGAGGAGGAGGAGGAGGAGGAGGAGGAGAAAAAGGTGAGAGCGAGAGTGAAGTGAGGTGTGAATCAGAGAGAGGAAGTGTAGACACCGAGTGAGGAAAGGGAAGGGAAGAGGAAAGGGAAGGGAAGAGGAAAGGGAAGGGAAGAGGAAAGGGAAGGGAAGAGGAAAGAGGAGAGAAGAGGAAAGGGAAGGGAAGAGGAAAGGGAAGGGAAGAGGAAAGGGAAGAGAAGAGGAAAGGGAAGGGAAGAGGAGAGAAGAGGAAAGGGAAGAGAAGAGGAAAGGGAAGAGAAGAGGAAAGAGAAGGAAGAGGAAGGGAAGGAAGAGGAAAGGAAGAGAAGAGGAAAGGGAAGGAAGAGGAAAGGGAAGGGAGAGGAAAGGAAGGAAGAGGAAAGGGAAGGAAGAGGAAGGAAGGAAGAGGAAGGAAGGGAAGAGGAAGGAAGAGAGGAAGGGAAGAGGAAAGGAAGGGAAGAAAGGAAGGAAGAGGAAAGGGAAGAGAAGAGGAAAGGGAAGGGAAGAGGAAAGGGAAGGGAAGAGGAAAGGGAAGGGAAGAGGAAAGGGAAGGGAAGAGGAAAGGGAAGGGAAGAGGAAAGGGAAGGGAAGAGGAAAGGGAAGGGAAGAGGAAAGGGAAGGGAAGAGGAAAGGGAAGAGAAGAGGAAAGGGAAGAGAAGAGGAAAGGGAAGAGAAGAGGAAAGGAAAGAGAAGAGGATAGGGAGGGGAAGTGGAAAAGGAAGGGAAGAGGAAATTGACGGGAAGAGAAGAGGAAAGGGAAGGGAAGAGGAGAGAAGAGGAAAGGGAAGAGAAGAGGAAAGGGAAGAGAAGAGGAAAGGGAAGGGAAAAGGAGAGAAGAGGAAAGGGAAGAGGAGAGGGAAGGGAAGGGAAATAGATCCGTGTACTAATTAGAGGTGTCGAAAGGAAGGAGGGAGAGTAAGATGATAAATGAGGATGGAGAGGATAATGGATGAATGATGAATGGAGATTAAGAAGGAAGGAGAGGGGAGGTAGGAGAGAAGAAAGGTGTTAATTAGCATAAGATAATAAGGAGTAGGAAGCAGATTACCATGTACTACTGAAAGATGATGAAAGGAAAGGTTATGATAAAGGAAGATGAGAAGGTGAGACGGAAGAAAAGAGAATGGAAAAGGATGAAAAAAGGAGAAACAAAGAATGAAAGGGGAGAAGGATAAAAGAAGTGAAAAAGAATGAAAATGAAAAAAAAAGAGAATGGAGAAAATGAAAATCCAGAAGAATGAAGAAAAGGAGAATGAAAACAATGAAAAAAGTGAAAAAGAAGAATGAGAAAATTGAAAAAAAGAAAATGAGGGTTAAGGAAGGTTAAGATAAAGGACGGAGAAGGGAAGGTAAGACAGAAGAAAGGAGAATAGAACAGAATGAAAAAGGGAGAAAGAGAATGAAACAGAATGAAATGGGAGAATTATAAAAGGAGTGAAAAAGAATGACAATGAAAAAAAAGAGTGAGGAAAATGAAAAGCTAGAAGAATGAAAACAAGGAAAAAAGTGAAAAAGAAAAATGAGAAAAATGAAAACAGAAAAGAAGATAGGAAAATAAAAGAAAGGAAAAGGTAGAGGAGGATGAAAAAGAAGACGAATGAAAGAGCAGAAGAATGAAAAGGGGGAAGAAGAGAGAGAGAGAGAGAGAGAGAGAGAGAGAGAGAGAGAGAGAGAGAGAGAGAGAGAGAGAGAGAGAGAGAGAGAGAGAGAGAGAGAGAGAGAGAGAGAGAGAGAGAGAGAGATAAAAGACAGGTAAAAAATATATAGAGTAGAACCAGGAATTTGATTTTTAATAAGGATGCTCCCAGGATGTTTGGCAGGAGGAGAGAAAGTGAGATTGGAGGAAGCCAGGTGTTCATAAAGACAGGGGTATTGTAGGAACAGGGAACAGGTGTAGGAATATAGGATGCCTCTTGGGTGTTGTGAAGGAAGAGAGGAAAGGGAAGGAAGGAGAGGAAAGGGAAGGGAAGAGGAAGAGGAATGGAAAAGGAAAGGGAAGGGAAGAGGAAAGGGAAAGGAATTGGTAAGGGAAGAGGAGAGGAAAGGGAAGCGAAGAGGAAAGGGAAGAAAAGAGGAAAGGGAAGGGAAGGGAAGAGGAAATGGAAGGGAAGAGGAAAGAGAAGGGAAGAGGAAAGAGAAAGGAAGAGGAAAGGGAAGGGGAGAGGAAAGGTAAGAGAAAAAGGGAGAGAAGGCAAAATGAAAAAGAAGAGGAAAGTGAAGGGAAGAGGATGTGGAAGATAAGAGGGAAGGGAAGGGAAGAGAAAATGGAATAGAAGAGGAAAGTGAAGGGAAGAGGAAAGGGAAGAGAAGGATGGGAGAGGCACTGACAAGGCTCCAGGTATCTAGTACTAACGAGGATGGGTTGGACAGGTAAAACAGACTTAGAAGACGGTGATATGGAAAGAGAAAAAAGTCAAGTGGTCGTTTTTTCCCTAGAGTTTGTAAATTGATATAAGAATAGAAGATAGGTATTAATAGAAGATAGATTAGACATATAAGACAAAATACGAACACAGTCATATATGGAAACAAAAATAAGTGAGGCAGTGTATTTCGAGTTCTATAAATGAAGATAGGCAGAGAGAATAGGGAGAAATAGATAAGGAATAGAGTAGGATAGATAAGAAAAGAGGATAGGCAAGGCAGGTTAGTCAGAATACGAACATAATTATGGGAACTGAAATAACTCCGGAATCTGTTTTTTTTCAAGAGTTATATAAATAATGGCGTGGAGAGAACTCTTAAACGAAACGGGAAGAAGCCACTAATGCAAAATGGTCTACTATGCTAAGGAGGGAAGCCGGATTTCCTTTCCTCAGAAGTCTATAAATACACACTTAGATTGAAAGGGGGATGGAGTCACTATATTCAGGTCCAGGTGAAACTCAGGTAAATGGTTGTTGGTAGTGAAGAGGGACATACATAATAGAAAAAAACACAGAATATAAATAATGATGGACGTTGAAAGTTGACTGAAATAAAAACTAGAAAACCAAACTAAACTCAGAGTAAAATAAATGTTACTATATGTAGGATAAAGATGTCTGTTTGTAGTGAAGAGGGACATAAATAATAATGGAAAAAAATACAGAACAGAAATAATAATAGACGTTGAAAATTGACTAAAATGAAAACTAGAAAACCAAATTAAACTCAGAGTAAAATAATTGTTACTATTTATTGGAAAAAAAAATGTTTGTTTGTAGTGAAGAGGGACAGCAATAGTAATGGAAACAAGTTGAATATTGACTAAAAATAAAGTGAGCTTAACTTAGATAAAAATAAATGTTGCTATATGCAGGTCCATTTGAAACTCAGGTAATTGTTTGTTTGCAATGAAGAGGGACAGAAGCACTAATGAAAACAAGTCGAAGGTGGAACATAATAAAGATTGGAAAACTAAACTACACTCGGACTAAAATAGAGAGGCAATGAGCTAATCCTGGAGGTCTATAAATAAATAAAAAGTGATACATAAACCCACAAAGGAAATATTATATGCCACTACTGATGATTATTTTATGAACTGAACGAGATGTGGAAGTTGTTATTTATTTTATTTTGTTGTGAATGTCTATAAAGTGAGTTATTCCTGGAGGTCTATAAATAAAAATTGATACAGTTAAAGATAAAGGAAATAAAATGTGCCACCACTGATGATTCTTTTTTATTGAACTGAACGAAATATGCGAGTTATTTATTTATTTATTTTGCCGATGTCTATAAAGCCGGGTAATCATAGAGGTCTATTAGTAAAAGCTGATATGATAAAAAGATAAACAAGAGAAAAATATACGCCAGTAGTGATGATTTTTTTTATATAGAACTGAGCGAGATATGTATTTTTTTTTTTTGTGGTTGTTTATAAAGACACCTGCAAATGGAAAGAAGGAGGAAAAGGGAGTTGAAAGGAAAGGTAAGAGAAAAAGGCAGGTGAGATAAGTTTGTGTTTTGAGGTTAATTAAGAGCAAATAGAGGTAGAAAAAAGAAGTTGGGGAAAAGGTAAATCGTTTCTCTGAGGTCTTAATATTAATGAGAAAAGATAAAGAAAATAGTGAATAATGAGAAAGGTAATGAAATAGGAAAAAAAATAATGGGAAATGAAAAAAAGGAATGAAAAAAGTAGAAAAAAAGTTAGTCTGGTGATAAAAAAGATAAAAAAGTAAACCGTTTCTCCGATGTTCTTTAAATATAAATAATGCAATAGAAAAAAATGAGCAATGAGAAAAGTAATGAAAAAAAATAGAAAAAAAGTAGGCGTCTGGTGATAGGAAAGAAAACAAAGGAAAGTGATTCTCCGACGTCCTTTACATAGAAATGATGACAGAAAAAAATAAGGAGTGATAAAAGTAATGAGGAAAAAAGTTTGATTCTAATAACAGGAAGAGAAAAGCAGAGTGATCCTTTAAATAGAAATTATGAAAGAGAAAAAAATGAGCAATGAGAAAAGTAATGTGGAAAAGTTTGATTCTGATAACAGGAAGAAAAAAGCTAAGTGTTCCTTTAAATAGAAATGATGAAATAGAAAAAAATGAGTAGTGAGAAAATTAATGAGAAAAAAGTTTGATTGTAATAACTGGAAGAAAAAAAGTTGAGTGTTCCTTTAAATAGAAATGATACAATAGAGAAAAAAAATTGAGCAGTGATAAAAGTAATGAAAAAAAAAAGTTTGATTCTAATAACAGGAAGAAAAAAAGTGAGTGCTTCTCCGATGTCTTCATGCTAGTAATGATAAAAAAGAAAGAAAAAACAATTGAGAAGGACACGAAAGAAAGTAACAAACAAGAAAAAAAAAGAGAAAATGCTGTTCAGTGTGGAGCGTTATTAACTGAGGTGTGTGGGTACGTAGGTAGGTAGGTAGGGAGAGAGAGAGAGAGAGAGAGAGAGAGAGAGAGAGAGAGAGAGAGAGAGAGAGAGAGAGAGAGAGAGAGAGAGAGAGAGTATTAGGAATGATAGTAATAAAAAGAGGAAACTGAGAGGAAAAGAGGGAATAAAACTAAGAGAATGAAATGGCAATGGATAGAAAAGGAGAGAGAGAGAGAGAGAGAGAGAGAGAGAGAGAGAGAGAGAGAGAGAGAGAGAGAGAGAGAGAGAGAGAGAGAGAGAGAGAGAGAGAGAGAGAGAGAGAGCATAGGCCTACAGGTATGCCAGCCAATTAGTCAACTTTCCTCCAAAACTTCTCTCCTTCCTCTTTCTTCCTCTCCATTCCGTTCTCTCTCTCTCTCTCTCTCTCTCTCTCTCTCTCTCTCTCTCTCTGTTTACTTTTTGCTTCCTTCTCTTTTCCTCCGCAATCCACATTCTTCTTTTTCCTCCATTCCTATCTCTCTTCCACCACCACTAATGTCCTCCTCCTCCTCCTCCTC
>NC_066527.1:15730010-15762510 GCF_024679095.1 Eriocheir sinensis
TTAGGAACGTTCAGTTCACACCCGTTGCAGCAAAGTGGCGATCACTGCGTTTCTTGAAGGAGTTGATGGTCTCTGCGCTAACCACTTCTGCAGGAAGGCTGTTCCAGTGGCGAACAACTCTATTCGAGAAATAACTCCTACCGATGTCGGTATTGCATCGCTTTGTTTGAATTGTTTTTCCGTTGTTTCTTGTTCTCAGGTTAGTTTGTAGCGTGAAGAGTTTGGAGTGATCAACGTTGCTGAGCTTGTTGAGGGGGAGGAGGACAAGGAGGAGGACGAGGAGCATAAGAAGAAGGAGGAGGAGAAGCAGGACGAAGAAGAGGAGGAGGAGGAGAAGGAGGACGAGGAGCATAAGAAGAAAGAGGAGGAGAAGCAGGACGAAGAAGAGGAGGAGGAGGAGAAGGAGGAGGACGAGGAGCAAGAGAAGGAGGATGAGAAGTAAGACGAAGAATAGGAGGAGGAGGAGAAGGAGGACGAAGAAGAAGAGGAGGAGGAGAAGGAGGAGGACGAGGAGCAAAAGAAGGAGGATGAGAAGCAAGACGAAGAAGAGGAGGAGGAGGAGAAGGAGGACGAAGAGCAAAAGAAGGAGGAGGTGAAGCACAAAGGAACACAAAGGAAGAACAAACAACAGCAGACCTGCTGGTCCTTACGAGGTTGTTTGTGACAAGCTTCACTAACTATCTAATCAAAGGTGGAAGATGAAGGACAGCAAAGGCGAAGGCTCCTCCCCACCCCACCCCCATCCCTCCAGCTAAAGCTGGTAGGAAAGGAAAAAGAACCATGCAGCATGGAAAAACTGCATGGAATTTATGTAGGAAAGAGGAAAGAACTACCATTACTGCTACCACTAACCGGGCGATAAAAGCGGACAAGGACACCAGTATTCGAAAGAACTTAACGTTATTACGACAATGAGTAATATCTTAGTTGCTGGTCGGATTCAAAACACTTGTCTAATATATTCTTGAATGCCGTAACTGTTGTACTATCAACGACATCACAGGGTAGAGAGTTCCAAACATTAACAACTCGATTGAAGAAGAAGTGTTTAGCTTCGTGCGACGAGAATCTTTTACCACTTATCTTCAAATTGTGATTTCTTCTTGTTCTATTTGATCGATCAATTGTAAAGTAATCTTCCGCATTAATATCACTGAACCCTTTAAACATTTTAAACACTTCTATTAGATCGCCTCGCATTCTTCGTTTTGATAGGCTGAATAAATTTACTTCTTTAAGCCTTTGTTCATATGACAAATTTCTCAACCTAGGAATCATCTTTGTTACTCTTCGTTGGACCCGTTCCAACTTTTCTATGTCTCTTCTGTAGTAGGGAGACCAAAACTGTACACAGTACTCTAGACGGGGTCGAACCAACGAATTATACAGTTTTAATATTACTTTTTCCGATTTATTATGAAAGACTCGTCCGATGAAGCCAACCTATTGAAGCCAACCAGGACGAGGAAGAGGAGGAGAAGGAGAAGGAGGAGGACGAGGAAGAAGAGGAAGAGGAGTGTTAACGAAGGAAGAGGAATGAAGCGGAAGACGCTCTTTAAAGAGGATGAGGAGAATTGACAGACTGTGAAAGGAAGGACTCTTAAAAATAGACGCTGAAAGAGGAGGAGGAGAAAGGAGGAGGACAAGAACGAGGTCGAGAAGAAGGAGAAGGAGAAGTAGGAGGAGGAGGAGGACAACAACACTAACAAAAACAACAACAACAACAACAGAGACAAATAACGCAAACAGTAACCTTATTCTTTTGTATAAACACCAGAACGTAAGCGTCTCATGAACGAATCCTCGAGTCTCAAAAGCACACTCGGAAAAAAAGAAACCCAACCATTACTCAAGAGACGTTTAAGCTGTTGAAAATTGGGAAATGAGAACGAATCCCTCTTTTCAGTCTTGTATAGAGGAGACGAAACACAATGAAGAGATCCTAAATGGCAATAAGAACTCTACAGCATAAAAAAAAAACATTACTCGAGACGTTTAAATTGTTGAAAATTGGGAAATGAGAACTAATCCACCTTTTTAGTCTCGTATAGAGGAGACGAGACACAATGAAGAGATCCTAAATGGCAATAAGTACAACAATCTTCCTCTTATCTATTTTCAAGTACGAAGAAATGCAAGTAAAAAAAAATAGTGACAAATTACTGTTCCTATTTTATTTACAAGAGTCACGGAAGAAATAAAATAAAAGTAAATAAATAAGGTACTCTATTATACACTGATAAATGTCTTTTTTTTTACAAGAGTTTTTTGTTTTTTTACCCTTGAGCTGTTTCCTTTGCTGTAAAAAAATAATAATAAATAAAATAAAAGTAATCGACGAAAACTAGTGGCAAATTTCTTCCTTTTTTTTACAGGTCACAGAACAAATAAAAAAAATAAGCTACTTTACTAAACTAAACTAATCTTCTCTTTATTTTTTTCTTTATTTATCTTATGCTTTATCTTTTTCTTTATTTTCTTTATTTTTACAAGCTACAGCGAGAAAAAAAACATCAGGCACTCGACAAGACACTCAACAAATTACTCTTCCTATTTTTTTTTACCAGTGACGAAAGAACAGTCCAAAAAAAATGTAAATAAAAAATAAAAATGAAAAACAAAGCGAGTTCCTCAAGGGTATATTTTTCCCCTTTCTTAATCAAGGCGTCCACGGAGTAAAGGGGAGAGACGAGACAGTACGGCTGAGGTAAAGGTGTTTTTCACATTTTAATTAAGGAGCGGGAAGGATGTAAAAATGTGGATTAGAGAGAGTGGAGGAGGAGGAGGAGGAGGAGGATGTTGAGGTCATATTCTTGCTGGCTTAAAAGGCAAGCGGAAGAGCATGAATTGGAGGAGAAAGAGGAGGAGGCGGAGGAGGAGGAGGAGAACGAGGAGGAGGAGGCGGAGTCGGAGGCAGAGGCAGAGGCGGAGGAGAAGGAGAAAGGGGAGGAGGAGGAGGAGGAGAAGAAGGAGAAGGAGGAGGAGGAGGAGAAGAAGGAGAAGGAGGAGGCGGAGGAGGAGGAGGAGGAGGAGGAGGAGAAGAAGGAGAAGGAGGAGGCGGAGGAGGATCATCAGATTGCAAGTTGATGAGCTTGAATAGAAGGAGGAGGAAGAGGAAGGATATTAAAATGAAGGAAGAAGAAAAAGAAGAAGAAGAAAAAGAAGAAGAAGAAGAAAAGATAAAAAGATGAAGTACTCCAGAAAATGCAAAAAAGAGAACTAATATGAATATGAATAAGAAACAAATAAAGAAATAATATTTTTCATACTGGATGGGTTACAAGAGAGAGAGAGAGAGAGAGAGAGAGAGAGAGAGAGAGAGAGAGAGAGAGAGAGAGAGAGAGAGAGAGAGAGAGAGAGAGAGAGAGAGAGAGAGAGAGAGAGAGAGAGAGAGAGAGAGAGTATTACCAACCTTCCCACATAATACTAAGACTGATTCAACTTTCTCAAGCATTTCAGGATTCACACACACACACACACACACACACACACAGATGACAAGGCTTTCGTAGAGGTTGTTGTGTTAGTATTTCCATGAGCAGTGTTAGTATTTCCATGGGTAGTGTTAGTGTTTCCATGAGCAGTGTTAGTATTTCCATGAGCAGTGTTAGTATTTCCATGGGTAGTGTTAGTATTTCCATGGGTAGTGTTAGTATTTCCATGAGCAGTGTTAGTATTTCCATGGGTAGTGTGAGTTTTTCCATGGGTAGTGTTAGTATTTCCATGGGTAGTGTTAGTATTTCCATGAGCAGTGTTAGTATTTCCATGAGCAGTGTTAGTATTTCCATGAGCAGTGTTAGTATTTCCATGGGTAGTGTTAGTATCTCCATGGGTAGTGTTAGTATTCCCATGGGTAGTTTCAGTTTTTCCATGGGTAGTGTTAGCATTTCCATGGGTAGTGTTAGTATTTCCATGGACAGTGTCAGTATTTCCATAGGTAGTGTTAGTATTCCCATGGGTAGTGTCAGTTTTTCCATGGGTAGTGTTAGTATTTCCTTGGGTAGTGTTATGAGCCTAGTGATCGTTAAACAAGGCTTCTGCACCATGGATGTGAAAAAACACTCGTGAGAAGCCGATTCATCTCCTTGGCAAATATTTATTGTCGAAGCCTAAAGGGTCTGAGAAATCGGTCCTCTCTTCCACTAAGGATATGAACAAGAAGAGAAGAGAATGGATGGGAAGGGAATTGAAGGGATTAGAGGAGAGGAAAGGAAAGAGAAGGGAAGGAAAGGAAAGGAAAGGAAAGGAAAGGGAAGGGAAGGGAAGGGAAGGGAAGGCAAGGGAAGGAAATGAAAGGAAGGGAAGGGATTAGAGGAAAGGAAAGGAAAAGAAAGGAAAGGAAAGGAAAGGGAAGGGAAGGGATTAGAGGAAATGAAATGAAAGGAAAGGAAAGGGAAGGGAAGGGAAGGGAAGGGAAGGGAAGGGATTAGAGGAAAAGAAAGGGAAAGGAAGGGAAGTGACGGGAAGGGAAGGAAAGGAAGGGAAAGGCAAGGAAAGGAAGGGAAGGGAAGGGATTAGAGGAAAGGCAAGGAAAGGGAAGGGATTAGAGGAAAGGAAAGGAAAGGAAAGGGAAGGAAAGGAAAGGAAAGGAAAGGAAAGAAAAGGAAAGGAAAGGAAAGGAAAGGAAAGGAGAGGAGAGGAGAGGAGAGGAGAGGAAACAGGCGAGAAAGACCGATGAGTTTTCTACGAGCCAAAGTTTGGACCCTCGGGGAAAGTTCTGCAAAATTTGATTTCTTCTTTTCTTTTGATTTCAATTTCAGTGTTAGAGGCAGACAGGCAGGCAGAGAGATAGTGACTGACAGGCTGGCAAATATAGATAGATAGATAGATAGATAGATATAAATAGACTTAAAAAACAGATAACAGATAAATAAATGCAGATAGATAGATAGAAAGACAGGCAAACAAATAAAAGGAGTTTGATAAGAGAGAGAGAGAGAGAGAGAGAGAGAGAGAGAGAGAGAGAGAGAGAGAGAGAGAGAGAGAGAGAGAGAGAGAGAGAGAGAGAGAGAGAGAGAGAGAGAGAGAGAGAGAGAGAGAGAGAGAGAGAGAGAGAGAGAGAGAGAGAGAGAGAGAGAGAGAGAGAGAGAGAGAGAATTTTTGTTGTATATAAATCCTGGGCCGCAAAATAGATTTCTCTCCCCACGTTAATTCTTTTTCGGTGATTTACATAAATGTATTTTCTGGTGGATTTTATATCCATGTTTTCCAGTAGCAGCGTTCCCTACATATACAAGGAGGAGGAGGAGGAAGCGGAAATGGAGGAGGAGGAAGCGGAAATGGAGGAGGAGGAAACATGGAAACATGGAATGTCAGGAAACAGAAAGCTTATTGGCTCCTGACGAGGTTGGCTGCTGTAGAACGGTGATCTGCATAACAGTCGCTGGGTGCTTATTTTCAGTTTACTCCTGTTGTCACGAATTGAATGTCAATGCGATGTTTGAAGGAGTTGATGGTTTTTGCGCTTACTACTTCAGCAGGAAGGTGGGAGGTAGAGGAGGCGGAGGAGGAGGAGATAAAAAGATGAAGAAGAAAGAAAAAGAGGTAGAAGATAGGAAGAAGGGGGAAGAAAAAAAGGAGGAGAAGGAGGAAGAAAAAGAATAGGATAAGATAAAATTGGAAAAGAAAAAAGAAGTAAACAAAATAAATAAAGAAAGAAATGGATAAAAAAAACAAGCAAAGAGAGAGAAGAGAAGAAAAGGATTAAAAAAGGCAACAATAAGAAGAACAAAAGGAAGACAGAAAAGAAGAGAGAATGAAGGACTTAAAAGGAAACAAATAAGAGAGAAAGAAGGAATAGAAGAAATGAAACAGACGTAAAGGAAGAAAAACAAGAATAGAAAAAAAGAAAAGTAAATGAAGGAACAAAGAAAAAATGGAAGAAAAGAAAAGTTAATGTAGGAAAAAGAATGGAGTTAAGAAAAGATAACACAAGTAAAGAAGAGGGAAAAGGAGGAAAAGATTAAGGAAATAAAGGAAAACAAAAGTACAGAGGAAATAAAATAATGAAAAAAAAAAGAGAAATATGCGTCTGCGACTTTTTTTTCCGCGGTGTTGAATTTTGTGGGTTTCAATTTTACCAGAACGGGAATGGAATTTGAGAAGAGAGAGAGAGAGAGAGAGAGAGAGAGAGAGAGAGAGAGAGAGAGAGAGAGAGAGAGAGAGAGAGAGAGAGAGAGAGAGAGAGAGAGAGAGAGAGAGAGAGAGAGAGAGAGCAATATTGTCGGCAAAATGTTCCTAAAAAATATTAAATTGCGAGAAATATTTTATTGACAAAACGTTGAGGAAATGGAAATGAGCAGATAAATAAGAGAGAGAGAGAGAGAGAGAGAGAGAGAGAGAGAGAGAGAGAGAGAGAGAGAGAGAGAGAGAGAGAGAGAGAGAGAGAGAGAGAGAGAGAGAGAGAGAGAGAGAGAGAGAACCAGAAAGAAACCAAAAATAAATAAAAAGAGAACAGTGATGGAGAGGATCCACTTTAGATGGGCCATACATTCTAGCAGTATTTTCTGAATGTCTATCACCCTCTTGGGGAGCCACGGGAAGAGGAGGAGGAGGAGGAGGAGGAGGAGGAGGAAGGGGTACTTACGTTGGCGAAAAGGAAGTATGGTCAACTTTTGAGAAGGAGAATAAAGAGGAGGAAGAGGAGGAGGAGGAGGAGGAAGGGGGGGAGTAGGATTAGGAGAAGCTAGCTTGCGTAGGTGGAAAGGGAAGTAGAAGCCAGATTAGCAGGAGGAGGAGGATAAGGAAGTGGGAGGAGGAAGCGAAAGAGGAGGAGGATGAGGAAGAGATAACATGTCATCCTCATCCTCATCTCGATTATGCGGTTCAGTTCTGGTCGCCTTTACTACGCAATGGACATCAAAATATTAGAATCGGTACAGAGGAGGACGACAAAGATGATTCAGGGGTTAAGAAACTTGCCATACGAGGAAAGACTCAGATAATTAAACTTGCATTATCTAGAAAGGCGAATGATGCGAGGAGACATGATCGAGGCTTATAAATGGATGAGGGGCCTTTAATAAGGGGGATATTAATAAGGTTTTGTTGGTAAGAGAACCGGGTAGGACGCTTAGAAATGGGTTTAAGTTGGATAAATTCAGATTCAACAAGGACACAGGCAAGAATGGTGGATAAATGGAACAGGCTTGGCAGTCATGTGGTGAGTGCCAATACAATAGTCACATTAAAAAATAGATCAGATAAGTTCATGGACAGTGATATTAGGTGGGGTTAGGATCACAGGAGCTGCCTTGTATAAACCTACCGACCTCTTGCAGACTCCTTACGTTCTTATGTTCGTATGTTCTTATTAGGAGGAAAAGGAAGCTTACGTAGGAGGAGAGGGAAGTAGGTCCAGATGTGCAGGAGGAGGAGGAGGAGGAGGAGGAGGAGGAGGAGGGTTAAGAGAAGGTAGCTAGCGTATGTGGGAAAGGAAGTAAAGATAGATTTGGAGAAGAAGAAGGAAGAAGAGGAGGAGGAGGAGATAGCTTAAGCAGGTGGAAAAAAAAGTAGTTATAGATTTGGAGGAGGTGGAACAGGAGGGAAAAAGGAAAAGGAAGAGGAGGAGGAGGAGGAGGAGGATTGTGGTGCATAACTCTCCGTTGGGAAATCAGTCCTATTTTCCTTCTTATTTCGAGACCTCAATATGTGTGTGTGTGTGTGTGTGTGTGTGTGTGTGTGTGTGTGTGTGTGTGTGTGTGTGTGTGTTGAGATTTAGCTTTCTGACAATTAATTTCGCACGAGTATTTTTTTTTCAGTATTTGCGGTTTCTTATATTCTCTTTGTATCTATCTATCTATCTATCTATCTATCTATCTATCTATCTATCTATATTTATCTTTGTCTGTATATCTTTTTATCTAGTTATCTGTATCACTTTCAAGACATTTTTCATGAATACATCAATCTATATTTATCTATCCAAACATCTATCTGTGTATCTATCTACCCATCTATTTACCTACCTACCTACCTACCTACCTATCTGTCTACCTATCCATATCCATCTACCTATCTCTGCCTCTTTAGCTACCGAATGATTGATAGTAATAATATCCATCTCTATCTATCCCAATCTTATCATTTTTTCTTGTTTATTTTGTTTCTGTAATTAACTCTATAATTTTTCCCTTCGTCTGTCTGTTTACGATTATCCGTTTTCCTTTCTCTCGTCACTTCTTTTTTTTTCATATTTTCTTCCATTATTTCATTTATTTATTTCCTTCCTCATTTGTTCCTCTTCTTTCTTCTTTCTTCTCTTCCTTTGCTGCTTCCTTTTTCTTTTCTAACTTGCATTCTTCTTTTCCATTTTCTTTTCTCTTCTTCTTCTTCTTCCTCCTCCTCCTCCTCCTCCTCCTCCTCCTTTCATTTCATTTCATGTTTCCGTCTGTCTGTCTCTGTCTGTCATCTCGCTGTCGCAATGCATAAAGTTCTCTCTCTCTCTCTCTCTCTCTCTCTCTTTGTCTCTTTATCTTTCTGTGTCCGCCGCTGTCTTTGTGTTCGTGTGTGTGTGTGTGTGTGTGCCAAGAGAGAGAGAGAAAGAAAAATAAGAGAGAAAATTTGCGCGCGGGAAAACTGAAAAACAAACGTAAAGGAATGGCGACAGTATCATTATCCTCATCAGCATAAACACACACACACACACACACACACACACACACACACACACACACACACACACACACACACACACACACACACACACAACACTCCTGCTCCCTCCCTCCCTTCCATCCTCTCCCTCCCCACTCCCCTCGAACTCCCCCCCAACTCTCCCCACACACACACACAACAACACACACTTCCCCTAAATCCTCCCCCCTCCTCCTCCCCCTCCTTCCTCTCCCCTTCCCACCCACCCCCCCACACACAAGAACATACACTTCCCGTAAATCCTCCCCCCTCCCCCTCCCCCTCCTTCCTCTCCCCTCCACTCCCCCCTCCCCCACATACACAACAACACACACCTCCACTAAATCCCCCCCCCCTCCTCCTCCCCGTCCTTCCTCTCCCCTCCACTCCCCCCTCCCCCACATGCTCAACAACACACACTTCCACTAAATCCTCCTCCCTCCCCCTCCTCCTCCCTCCTACTCCTCCTACCCCACCACCACCACGCACCTGGGCATCGCTATGAAGGCCGTGATATGACCCTGGTACACGTTATCCACCACCAGGGCGATCACCCACAGGTGGAAGAGGAAGACCCGCGCGCTGAAGGGCCGGGGAATGCTCTTGATGCCTGGGAAAGAGGAAGTGGAGGAGTAGGAGAGTGAGAGAAAGGAAGAGACAGAGACATGATTAAAGAATGTTACAAATTTTGAGGAAGTAAAGAGGAAAAATATGTTTGAGAATGAAGAATTAGGAGGAGGAGGAGGAGGAAGAGAGAAAGGAAGATACAAAGATATGATTAAAGAATGTTACAAATTTTGAGGAAGAAGAAAAATATGTGCGAGAAAGAAGAAATAGGAGGAGGAGGAGGAGGAGGATAGTAAAGGAGAGTGAGAGAAAGGGAGAGACAAAGATATGATTAAAGAATGTTATAAATTTTGAGAAAGTAAAGAAGAAAAATATATGAGAGAAAGAAGAAATAGGAGGAGGAGAAGGAGAAGGAGGAGGAGGAAGAGGGAAAGGAAGAGACAAAGAAAAATAGAATGTTAGAAATTTTAAGGAAACAAAGAAGAAAAATAGACGAGAAATAACGAATATGAGGATGAAGTAAATGGAGGAGGAGGAGGAGGAGGAGAAGGAAGAGGAGGAGGAGGAGGAGGAGGAGGAAAGTGAGAGGAAGAAGACAAAGGCATGAAATTAAAAAAAAAAATGCTACAAATTTTCAGGAAGCAGATAAGAAAAATATATGCAAGAAAGAAGAAATACGAAGATGAAATGAAATGAAAGGGGGAGGAGGAGGAGGAAGAGGAAGAGAAGAGAAAATGGAAAAGAAGAAAGCAAGTTAGAAAAGAAAAATGAAGCGGCAAAGGAAGACAAGAAAGAAGAAAGAAGAGGAATAAATGAGGAAGGAAATAAATAAATGAGATAATGGAAGAAAATATGAAAAAAAGAAGTGAGGAGATAAAGGAAAACAGATAAAGTAAGAAAAGATAGAAGAAAAATAAGGAATAGGAGATAATGGAAGAAAGGAAATGAGAGAAAAATAAGAAAATACAGAAACACAGAGGAATGGAATGTGTCAGGAAGAAGAAGAAGAAGAAGAAGAAAAGTTAAATATACATGAAAGTAAACGAGAGAAAGAAAATCGGTTTAAAAAATGATTAATGATGAATGAAATAAAAAGAGGAAGAGGGAGAAAATTTCAACAAAGACAAAGAGGAGAACACAAAGAAACACAAAGGAAGAACAAACAACAGCAGACCTGCGGGTGCTTACGAGGCTGTTTGTGACAAGCTATACTAAATATCTAATCAAAGGTGGAAGATGAAATGATAATTAAAAAAAGCACCAACAAAGGAAAGAGAAATGAAATGAAAACGGATAGAAGAAAAAGAGGGGAAGGAGGAGGAAGAATGAAGAATAACCAAAGGGAAAAACAAAAGCCAACATAACTAGAAGAAAAAGGAGAAGAGAAAGAGAGGATGATAATTGAGTTTGGAAGTTTGTGAAGGGAGGAAAGAAATCACGAGGAAGGAGAAGGAGGAAAGGAAATGAGAAATAAATGGAGGGAAAAATTAGGAAGGAGAAGGAAGAGGTGGAGAAAATGAGAGAGAGAGAGAGAGAGAGAGAGAGAAATCTCTCTCTCTCTCTTCCCCTTATACATACACTGTGACACTACGGTCCGTGCAGAGTTGTAGATTGAACCGGAGATTCTTGGCAACACTGTCGAGGAGGCGGAGGAGGAGGAGGAAGGGGAGTGTATCTTTATATCTGCCATCTCAATTGTCCAAAGTACCACTCCGCCGAAGAGGATGAAAAGGAACATCACGGGATACACCTGTTGAGAGGGAAGGTTGATAGGTAAAGAGGTGGACAGGTGAAGGAGGAGAAGAAGATGGGAAAGATGAAGAGGGAAGCGGAGGAGGGGAAAAGAAAAAAGAATAGATAGATACGAAGAAGAAAGAGGAGAAATAGGTGTAATAAGAAGAGAAGAAAGAGAAAGAGAAGAAATAGATGTGAAATAGAAGAGATGAGAGAGAAGAAGAATAACAAGATAGGAAAGATGAGGAGGGAAGCGGAGGAGGAGAAAAGAAGAAAGGAGAGATAGATACGAAGAAGGAAGAGGAGAAATAGATGTAAATAAGAAGAGCAGAGAGAAGAAAGAGAAAGAGAAGAAATAGATGTGAAATTGAAGAGATGAGAGAAAAAAAAGAGAAAAAAGAAAGAGAAGAAATAGCTGTAAAATAAAGAAAAGTAAGAGAATAAAAAGAAAGAGAAGAAAAAAAGAGAAGAAATAGCCGTAAAGGAGAGGAGAGAGTTGTAAAGAAGAATAGAAATAAGTGTAAAAAACAGAAGAAATAGTAAAGAAGAAGAAGCAGAAGAAGAAGAAGAAGAAGAGGTCATCAGGAAAAAGAAAAAAAACTATAAAAAAAGGAGAAAGAACCACCACCACAACCACCACCACCACCACCACCATCCCATTGGCATCAGAAAAAATATATATATAACCTTGCCTCCCTTCTTTCTTCCTCCACTCTTTCCCCATCACATGTTTCCTCCAATAAGTCTCTCCCTTTTACCTCCTTTAATGGCTACCTTTCCTCCCTGTCCTCCTCTTTCTTCCTTCTTTCCTCCCTCTCCTCCTCTTTCTTCCTTCTTTCCTCCCTCTCCTCTTTCTTCCTTCTTTCCTTCACCCTCCTTCCTTTTCCTATACTCATTCAATTCTCTTTCTCTCCCTCCTTTCATTAATTTTCCTTCTCCATCTTTTCCCTTTTCCTTTCTCTTCTTCTCTTTTTCCTCCTTTCTCCTTCTTCCTTTTCGTTTGTTCACTCAATTTCTCTTCTCTTTTTTTTGTCTCCATCTATATCTATCTACCTATCTATCTATCTCTTTGTATTCTTCCTTTCACCGCTTTTCCCTCTTAACCTTATTTATCTCCTCCCTCCCTCCCTCCTTCCTTCCTTTCCTCCCTTTCTCTCTCTCTCTTCCTCTCCATTTCTCACTTCCTTACCTTCATCTCTTCCTTCCTCCGTCCCTTCATTGATCCTTACCCGAGTCCTCCCCTCCTTCCCTCCCGCCCTCCCTACCTACCTACCTACCTACCTCCACACCTTACCTCACCTGCCCACCTGTTCCATCTGCTCACCTCAGCCTTGTACACCTCCAGCAGCAGGAAGGGGCGCACCTGGGGCGTGGGCGCGGCCGAGGTAATGACCACGGGGTTCTCGCTCACCCAGTCCGAGAAGTCGATCACCTGGGGGAAAGGGGGAGGGGTTAGGGGAGGGTGGAAAGGGGGAGAGGAGGGAAAAAGGAGAAAAAAGGAGGGCAACGAGGAGAGAGGGTGGCAAGGAAGGGTTAGGAGAAAGGAAGAGTAGAGGAAGAGGGGAGGGATGAGAAGGGGAAGGAGGAAGGAGAAAAAAGTAGGGGAAGGGGAGGGGAAGGAAAAGGAAGAGGATGGGGAGGGAAAGGGAGATGGGGAAGGGTGGGGAGGGGAAGAGGAGGAAGGATTAGGGGAAACATGGAAACATGGACGAGCAGGCAACAGAAAGCCTATTGGCTCATTGCGAGGCTGCCTGCTTTTAGAGATTTAATCTATCCGTCAGCCACAGGAGTGGCCTGCGGAAAGGATTAAAAGCACTACCGAACGTACTCGTGGATGCGTTCAGTTCACTCCCGACGCAGCAAAGTGACGGTCAATGCGATTTTTAAAGGAGTTGATTGTTTCCGCACTAACCACTTCTGCAGGAAGGCTGTTCCAATGGCGGACGACTCTGTTTGAAAAATAACTCCTGCCGATATCCGTAAAGTATCGCTTGGCTTGAATTGTTTTACCGTTGTTTCTTGTTCGCGGGTTGGATTGTAGCGTGAAGAGTTTTGAGTGATCAACGTTGCTGAACTTGTTCAGGTACTTGAAGACTTGTATCATGTCTCCCCGCAGTCGTCTTTTTTCCAACGTGAAGAGGTTGAGTCGCTTGAGTCGTTCTTCGTAAGGTTGCGTTCTCGGGGATGGTATCATTTTCGTAGCGTGTCGCTGTACTCTCTCGAGTAATTCAATGTCTTTCTTGTAGTTAAGAGACCAGAACTGCACGGCGTATTCCAGGTGGGGCGTTACCAGAGAATTGTACAAGGTCAACACAACCCCCGGCGTCTTGTATTCGAAGGTCCTTGCTATGAACCCGAGCATAGTATTGGCTCTCTTGCAGGCGGACTTTCAGTGTTTTCCGTGTTTCAGGTCACTGCAGATAGTAACCCCGAGGTCTTTTTTCTCCTGCACCGCCTGTAGTGGTTCGCCACCCATGTAGTAAGTGTGGTTGCTATTTTTTGACCCGATGTTCATTACTTTACATTTGGTAGTGTTGAAGGACATCAGCCACTTTTCTGACCACTGAGTGATCTGGTCCAAGTCTCTCTGGATAATTTCGCAGTCAACTGTCGTGAGGGCCTTCCCTCCCACCTTGGTGTCGTCAGCAAATTTAGAAAGTGTGGATTTTAATCCTAGTTCTAGGTCGTTAATATATATATATATATATATATATATATATATATATATATATATATATATATATATATATATATATATATATATATATATATATTTATATACATATATATATAATGAGTATGGGGCCCAGCACTGACTCCTGTGGCACTCCACTTTTCACCGGGAGCCACTCGGAGGCCTGTCCGTTGAGTAGAACTCGTTGTTTTCTTCCAGTGAGCCAATCTTTGACCCACGCAATCAGATTGTCTCCCAGTCCCGCCGATTTCAGTTTCTTAAGAAGTCGTTCGTGCGGAGCCTTGTCAAAGGCCTTCTGAAAGTCTAGATAGATAACATCGCTGGGGACGTTATTGTCCCAGTTTTCATATATACCCCTGAAAAAATCTAGTAAGTTGGTTAAGCATGAGCGCATGTTCCTGAAACCGTGCTGAGCAGCGGAAATTATATTATTGTCTTGAAGAAACTTGACGAGTTTGATAATCTTCTCGAGAACTTTTCCAGCCACTGAAGTCAAGCTAATTGGCCTGTAGTTCAGGGCCTCGCTCTTGTCTCCCTTCATGTAGATCGGTGCTACGTTCTCTTGTTTCCAGTCTTCCGGGACTTTGTTTTGTTGTAGTGTCAAGTTATAGATGGCGGTGAGTGGCTTGAGTATTTACTGCTTCAGTTCCTTGAGCAGCCTGGGTGACAAACCGTCGGGTCCGGTTGACTTGTTTGTTTCTAGTTTGTTTAGGTACTTTTGCACGTCCCTTTCGTCAACGGAGTCAATTTCTAATGGGGTGATTCCCCTCGGTGGAATAGGGCTCTCGGATATCGACTGTGTTCTCGACCGTGAACACAGACACGAAGTTCTTGTTCAGGATTTCGACCTGTTATCGATCTTTTGTTAGGGCGCCGCTTTCATCTTTTAGGGGACCGATGTTGTTCTTCGACTTCTTTTTTGTTCGCATATATGTAATGATTTTTTTCGGGTTAGACTTGGATTCGCTTGTTATTCGCTTCTCATAGTCGCGCTTACATTGGCGGATGAGGGTTCTGCAAGCTCTGAGGCTGCGTTGGTATTGTTCACGGCCTTCATCTGTGTTGAAGGAGGAAAGAGAGAATGGAGCAAGGGAGGGGGGGGAGGAAAAGGGAGAGGGGAAGGGTGGGGAGGGGAGGAGGAGGATAGAGGAGGGGAAGGGGGAACGAGAGAGGGGAAGGAGGGAAAGGAGGGGAAGGAGGAAAAGTAGGGGAAGAGAGAGAGAGAGAGAGAGAGAGAGAGAGAGAGAGAGAGAGAGAGAGAGAGAGAGAGAGAGAGAGAGAGAGAGAGAGAGAGAGAGAGAGAGAGAGAGAGAGAGAGAGAAAATGGACCATGGAGGTATAAACTTAAAGGGTGGAGAGGCCGTGACGCGCTCGGGCTGATGCCAGCGAACTGTCAGTCAGCCATCTTTTTGTAGGGCTCGGCAGCGACTGCTGGGTAGTGATGAAAAACGTCATGGAAGTATTTCGCTACGTTGGAATGCATGTTTGTCCCCTGTCTAAGAGGTGGGGTTGGGCTGAGGTCATATAGTTAATAGGGAGAGTCAGGTCTGTTCATGGGTTGGGCTATGATGACTCAGGTCGAGAAAAACCGAGGTCAGGGTGAGGACAGATAATTAATAAGGGTTGTCAGGTCTTGAATGCTGACTACCTGTGTTTCATTTGGGGGCAATGAACAAGCGAACAAAAATCTGATCCATCCATTACTTTTCACCAGTAAGTTATCTAATAATTCATTTTTATATCTGATATTCAAGCAAGCGTGCATAACTTTTATAAATAAGACTGATGCACAGGACATATGCACATTGATTATTTGATCAAAGTGTTAGCAACATCTCTCTGACAAGATCGTTGGCTATATAGCCGGATTTGTCATCTTAAAACCTAAGAGATCTTTAAAGAGTGAGTCGTGCTGCAATGCTTTATTTACCCAACATCTGGATGCAACTCACTGATTTATCTCAGTTGAAAATAAAGGCCACCTATCTTTTCCATCTAGAGATGTTGCCATTTGTCTTGAGTGTGGAAGAAAATTCAGAGAGAAAGTTTTACAGTATAGTGACCAACCATATACAAAGTTGTCAACACATGCTTGGCACAACATTGTAACACTTGTACGGTACTGTCTGAGTTCCAGGAGAGGGCTGTCTTCTCCAGCCTGGCACAACACATGTTAGACAGTGACCCGTTCACTTATCATCTTGTGTTACTGATCAAGGCTGTATAGGCGAGACCTATCTGCAGGTCAGGCACAGATATGCAGCCAGACAGTTTACTGGACGACTAATATCCCTTAAAGGCGCCAGAAGTAGAGCCAGGATGAATAAATTAGTACTATTTAGTGGAATGTGATTCTGTGTATGATATATAATATTTAGTCTGAAGGACCTGTGGGCATGCAGTATATAGGTAGCAGTAACACTGTAGTTTCATTTGACACGCCTGCATATTATAAGTAAGTATAAACAGTGCAAAATGGGGTAAAAAAAAGTGCTACTGAAGTGACAGCCCCTACAACAATATGGCGGACGGGGGAGAGCGGTGGGCTCACCCGAGACAGTACTGACCGCGCGCCTCACAGCCACTCCACCCTTAATACCTCCATGGAATGGACCGTATTGGCTGTCCGGCGACGACTCAGAGAAAGTACTGTTTTGACTTAACTCGTTTTCTCTTTTCTATTTCGGGAAAAATTAATACTGGCTGTCGTTTTGAGCCAAATGTCCAAACGTGGTACGTAGAAAATAAATGTATTTTGTGAGGCATTTCGCCCAGGGCTTTATTTTGCTCTCCAGCATCTTAAGAATGATTTAACTTGCTGTTAAATAATTGCTAGTTTAAGTACCTGTAGCTATTTTGACTTCCGGTCTTAAGATAAGTGATTTACAGACGCCCCCTCCAGCGAGAGAGCGTCTGTAAATCACTTATCTTAAGACCGGAAGTCAAAATAGCTACAGACAATTATTTAACAGCAAGTTAAATCATTCTTAAGCTGCTGGAGAGCAAAATAAAGCCCTGGGCGAAAAATACGAAACCTCCCAGCTGTGTTTTTCCTGTCTGGGCCGCTCAGGAGACTGCGGCCCGCGGCACATTCGCCCCTCAGTGGTCACACACACCACACACAGACGCAAACCTTAAAACCATACCAGCAAAGGGTAAATACATTTTCTTTTCTATCAGCAGGTGCCCCGTTTGGACATTTGATAGCCATTACGGTCCATTGAGAGCAAGTTTTTAATGACATTGTTTTTCTTTCTCTTGTTTTCCTCTCCCTCTTCTTCGTCTTGCTCTTTTTGTGTTCTCTTTCTTTCTATTCTCCTCCTTTGTTCAGTCAGTGGTAACTTTTTCCTTTCTTTTCTTCTCTTCCCTTCTTCCTTTCTCTCTTTCTCTCTCACTCTTTCTCCTCATTTTCCTTTCTTTCTTTCTCTCTCTCTTTAACATTTCGCTGCTAGAAGTATTTGGAATGTCACTACTACTACTACTACTACTACTACTACTACTACTACTACTACTACTACTACTACTACTACTACTACTACTACTACTACTACTAATACTACTAATAATAATAATAATAATAATAATAATAATAATAATAATAATAATAGTAATAATACGGTACTACTACTACCACTACTACTACTACTACTACTACTACTACTACTACTACTACTACTACTACTACTACTACTACTACTACTACTACTACTACTACTACTACTACTACTACTACTGCTACTGTACTTCAAAATACATGTCAAACTTAATAAGAAAAAATATTGTGTTTATAATTAAGAAATAAAAATGAGAAGGAAGGAAGGGAGGAGGGAAGGAGAGAAGGAAGTGGATATAGAAAGCGCTTATTCCATTCTCTGTTTCTCCCCTACAGTTATTTGGAAGGAATGAGGGAAGGGAGGAAGGGAGGAAGGAAGGAGAGAAAGTTAATATTGTGAGATGCTTCGGAAGGAACAAATATATAGAGAAAGATAGATAGATAGACAGATAATAGATAGAAAGAGAGAGAGACCTATAATGCAGATGGAAGCGGACGAGGAAGAGGAGGAGGAGGAGGAGGAGGAAATTATAATGATGACAGGGAGAGGAAGCAAGAAGATTATATCGATATTCGCAGGAAATTAGAGAAAATGATGACAGGGCAATACTGCAGAAAAAAAACATTATGGAGTCAGGCATGAGAGAGAGAGAGAGAGAGAGAGAGAGAGAGAGAGAGAGAGAGAGAGAGAGAGAGAGAGAGAGAGAGAGAGAGAGAGAGAGAGAGAGAGAGAGAGAGAGAGAGAGAGAGAGAGAGAAGAGAGAAACTTTACTTACGGTTCTGCTCTCTTTAGTTGGTGTGAAATCCATCGGACTGAAGTCAATTTCCTGTAAGAGAGAGAGAGAGAGAGAGAGAGAGAGAGAGAGAGAGAGAGAGAGAGAGAGAGAGAGAGAGAGAGAGAGAGAGAGAGAGAGAGAGAGAGAGAGAGAGATTAATAGAGCCCTAATTCAATATCAACTTCACAGCTTTATCAAATGTTTAGTAGTATGTCAAAGAGAGAGAGAGAGAGAGAGAGAGAGAGAGAGAGAGAGAGAGAGAGAGAGAGAGAGAGAGAGAGAGAGAGAGAGAGAGAGAGAGAGAGAGAGAGAGAGAGAGAGAGAGATTAATAGAGCTCTAATTCAATATCAATTTCACAACTTTATCGAATGTTTAGTAGTATATCAGAGAGAGAGAGAGAGAGAGAGAGAGAGAGAGAGAGAGAGAGAGAGAGAGAGAGAGAGAGAGAGAGAGAGAGAGAGAGAGAGAGAGAGAGAGAGAGAGAGAGAGAGAGACTGGAAACTGGACACGGAGAAGGATTAGACACAGAGACAAATGGAAAGATAAAGAAAACACACACACACACTCACACACACACACACACACACACACAACCCCCCACCCCCACCCCCCACCCCTCACCTTTCTATGCAGCGCGCCGATCACACCGTTCCAGGAGCCGTTTGGGTAGGCGGCGCCGAATGTGTCGAACCACCGTAGCGCGACCGTGAAATTGAGGTGCTTCTGCAGGAGGCGGAGGATATCGCTCGAGTACCCTACCACCTCGCCCGTCCCCGCCACCTTCTGGAACACACGCGGCTTCTGCAGGAGGAGGAGGAGGAGGAGGAGGAGGTGAAGAGGGTGAAGGATATGACATGATGTAGGAGGAAGAGGAGGAGGAGGAGGAGGTGAAGAGGGTGAAGGAGATGACATGATGTAGGAGGAAGAGGAGGAGGAGGAGGAGGTGAAGAGGGTGAAGGAGATGACATGATGTAGGAGGAAGAGGTGGAGGAGGAGGAGGAGGAGGTGAAGATGGTGGAGATGACATGATGTAGGAGGAAGAAGTGGAGGAGGAGGAGGAGGAGGAGGTAGTGAAGATGAAGGAGTGACGAAGATGAGGAAAAGTTAGAGGAGGAGGATTAAGAAGAGGTGACGAAATTGAAGCACGAAAGGAAGAGGAGGACGTGAAGGTGATGGGAGGAGGAGGAGGAGGAGGAGGAGGTAGTGAAGATGAAAGAGTGACGAAGATGAGAAAGAGGTGGAGGAGGAGGATTAAGAAGAGGTGAAGAAGATGAAGCACCAGGAAGTAGAGGAGGTGAAGATTTTAATGTAATGAAGAAGGAAAAAGGAAGGAGGAAAAAAAAAAGAGGAAACATGGAAACATCAAAATCCTGGCAACAAAACATGGAAACATTAAAATCCAGGCAACAAAACATGGAAACATTAAAATCCAGGCAACAAAACATGGAAACATTAAAATCCAGGCAACAAAACATGGAAACATCAAAATCCAGGCAACAAAACATGGAAACATCAAAATCCAGGCAACAAAACATGGAAACATTAAAATCCTGGCAACGAAACATGGAAACATTAAAATCCTGGCAACAAAACATGGAAACATCAAAATCCTGGCAACGAAACATGGAAACATCAAAATCCAGGCAACAAAACATGGAAACATTAAAATCCTGGCAACGAAACATGGAAACATCAAAATCCTGGCAACAAAACATGGAAACATCAAAATCCTGGCAACAAAACATGGAAACATTAAAATCCTGGCAACAAAACATGGAAACATTGAAATCCTGGCAACAAAACATGGAAACATTAAAATCCTGGCAACAAAACATGGAAACATTAAAATCCTGGCAACAAAACATGGAAACATTGAAATCCAGGCAACAAAACATGGAAACATTAAAATCCAGGCAACAAAACATGGAAACATTAAAATCCTGGCAACAAAACATGGAAACATCAAAATCCTGGCAACAAAACATGGAAACATCAAAATCCTGGCAACAAAACATGGAAACATCAAAATCCAGGCAACAAAACATGGAAACATCAAAATCCTGGCAACAAAACATGGAAACATCAAAATCCTGGCAACAAAACATGGAAACATCAAAACCCAGGCAACAAAACATGGAAACATCAAAATCCAGGCAACAAAACATGGAAACATCAAAATCCAGGCAACAAAACATGGAAACATCAAAATCCGGGCAACAAAACATGGAAACATCAAAATCCGGGCAACAAAACATGGAAACATTAAAATCCAGGCAACAAAACATGGAAACATCAAAACCCAGGCAACAGAAAATACTTATCAGCTCTTGACGAGGCTGCCCGCTCTAGTGATTTAATCTGCTCGGCACTCGCTTCGTCCCTGCCAATCGGATAAAAGCACTTCGCTACACACGTTCATTTCACTCCTACCGCGGCGAAGTAGCGGTCGATTCGATATACTATAAAGGAGATGATGGTTTTTGCACTCACTACCTCTACCGGTCTGTTTTGCCTCGTCTCCCTTGGATGTTTATAGTTTTTGAGCTAGTTTGTTGCTGGAAGAACTTGGTGTGGCCGACTTTACTGAGTTCCTTTAAGTATTTGCAGACCTGAATCATATCTCCTCGCAAGCATATCTTTTTTCCTTTGATTTTCTTAATACATCCGTAAGAGGGAAATAATGTTAGGTCCCTGCGTCACACACTCAAACTCTCCCGCCATGACGAGAACGAGGAGCAGAAGATTGAATAGAAGATTTTTTTTTTTTATATCTTTTAAAAATAGATACTAATAACGTTCCAAAATCTACATATATTGCTGCTAGAAATAGAAAAGAGAGAGAGAGAGAGAGAGAGAGAGAGAGAGAGAGAGAGAGAGAGAGAGAGAGAGAGAGAGAGAGAGAGAGAGAGAGAGAGAGAGAGAGAGAGAGAGAGTGAGAGAGAGAGAGAGAAGTGAGTGGAAAAGCGAATTGAGGAAGGAAACAAATCAAATATTGTAGGAGGAAGATTTGAGAGGATGAGAGAGAGAGAGAGAGAGAGAGAGAGAGAGAGAGAGAGAGAGAGAGAGAGAGAGAGAGAGAGAGAGAGAGAGAGAGAGAGAGAGAGAGAGAGAGAGAGAGAGAGAGAGAGAGAGAGAGAGAGAGAGAGAGAGGAAATTTCAGACTTTTATTTGATATGGTTGCAAAGGAGGAGGAGGAGGAGATGGAGGTGGAGGTGAGATGAAGAGGAGGAGCGAGTCTTTCGTGCGTGAGATGTGTTGGAGGTTAGGTAAGGTGATGTTGGTGGAGGAGGAGGAGGAAGAGGAGGAGGAGGAGGAAACATGGAAACATGGAAACATGGACTAGCAGGCAGCAGAAAGCCTGTTGGCTCATTACTAGGCTGCCTGCGTTCAGTGATTTAATCAATCCGTTTGCCACAGGAGTGGCTTGCAGGGAAGGATTAAAGCACTTGTGTACCTACTCTTGGGAACGTTCAGTTCACTCCTGTTGCAGCAAAGTGGCGATCAATGCGTTTCTTGAAGGAGTTGATGGTCTCTGCGCTAACCACTTCCGCAGGAAGGCTGTTCCAGTGGCGAACAACTCTATTCGAGAAATAACTCCTGCCGATGTCGGTATTGCATCGCTTTGCTTGAATTGTTTTTCCGTTGTTTCTTGTTCTCAGGTTAGTTTGTAGCGTGAAGAGTTTGGAGTGATCAACGTTGCTGAGCTTGTTCAGGTACTTAAAGACTTGTATCATGTCTCCCCGCAGTCGTCTCTTTTCCAACGTGAAGAGGTTGAGTCGCTCGAGTCGTTCTTCATAGGGTTTCGTCCTCAGTGAAGGTATCATCTTCGTGGCGCGGCGCTGTACTCTCTCAAGTAATTCAATGTCTTTCCTGTAATTAGGAGACCAGAATTGCACGGCGTACTCCAGGTGGGGCCTTACCAGCGAATTATACAAGGATAACATAAGTCCCGGCGTCTTGTATTCGAAGTTCCTCGATATGAACCCAAGCATTGTATTGGCTTTCTTACAGGCGGACTTGCAGTGTTTTGTTTGTTTCAAGTCACTGCTGATGGTGACCCCGAGGTCTCTTTCCTCTTGCACAACATGTAGTGGTTCGCCACCCATGTGGTATATGTGGTTGCTGTTTCTGGATCCGATATGCATTACTTTACATTTGGTAGTGTTGAAGGACATCTGCCATTTTTCTGACCAACGAGTGATCTGGTCCAGGTCTCTCTGGATAATTTCGCAGTCTGCCGTCATGAGGGCCTTCCCACCCACCTTTGTGTCGTCGGCAAATTTTGAAAGATTGGATTTTAATCCTAGTTCTAGGTCGTTGATATATATGATGAAAAGTATGGGTCCCAGCACTGACCCCTGTGGCACTCCACTTGTGACCGGGAGCCACTCGGAGGCCTGTCCGTTGAGTACAACTCGTTGTTTTCTTTCAGTGAGCCAGTCTTTGATCCACGCTGTCAGATCGTCGCCTAATCCCGCCGACTTAAGTTTCTTGAGGAGTCTTTCATGTGGCACTTTGTCAAAGGCTTTCTGAAAGTCTAGATATATAACATCACTTGGTATATGATTATCCCAGTTTTCATAGATACCTTGGAAGAAGTCCAATAAATTGGTTAAGCATGAGCGCTTGTTCCTGAAACCGTGCTGAGCATCGGAAATGATGTTGTTGTCTTCAAGGAACCTAACGAGTTTGTCTCTGATGATCTTCTCGAGGATTTTTCCCGCCACTGAGGTCAAGCTGATTGGTCTGTAGTTTAGGGCCACACTTTTGTCTCCCTTTTTGTAGATCGGTGTTACGTTCGCTTGTTTCCAGTCTTTCGGGACTTTGTTTTGTTGTAGTGACAGATTGTAGATGGCGGTGAGTGGCTTGAGGATTTGCTGCTTGAGTTCCTTGAGCAGCCTGGGTGACAAGTCGTCGGGTCCGGTAGACTTGTTTGTCTCGAGTTGGTCTAGGTACTTTTTCACATCCCGTTCGTGAATTCCCATCGGTGGGGAAGGGCTCTCAGGTACGAACTGGGTATTCTCGACCGAGAACACAGACGCGAAGTTCCTGTTTAGGATTTCGACCATTTGTCTACTGTCCTGTGTTAGTACGTCACTTTCATCTTTTAGGGGACCGATATTGCTTTTTGTCTTCTTTTTGGTTCTTATATACGTGAAGAACTTTTTCGGGTTGGACTTGGCTTCGCGTGCAATTTGCTTTTCATAGTCACGTTTACTCTGGCGAATGAGTGTTCTGCAAGCTCTGAGGCTTTGATGGTACTGTTCGTGTGCCTCGTCAGTGCTGTTTTCCTTTAGCAAGTTGTATTTTTTCTTCTTCAAATTAATCGCCCGTCGAACTTGGGTAGTCATCCATGGTGTGCTTGTGGCATTATTTGTTCTCCTTGTCTTCATGGGAACAGTCGTTCTCTACCTCCAGGAGTTTGTTCTTAAAGCCGTTCCACGCGCCGTCCACCGGAGTGAGGTTCATGGGTTCCCAAGTTGTCTGGGTTAGCAGCTCACGAGCGAAGTTAAAATTGGCTTTTTTGTAGTCTGGAATCTTGGACATGTTTTCGGTGAGTTCATGGTCTGTTCTGATTTTTAGGCGAATTAGGTGATGGTCGCAACCATCCAGTTTTTCGCCGACTTGACATTCACGTGTGAGATCTGAATCACTCACGAGTACTAGGTCTAATAAGTTATTTTCCCTCGTCGGTTGGGTAACAATCTGAGTAAGAAAATTGTCCTCTAACATTTCGAGCAATCTGTTACCCTCCCGATCTCCCATCATCGTGGTCCAGTCAATGTTGGAACAGTTAAAGTCCCCGATAATGACTGACTGTTTGTTTTGTGTTATGGTGTGAATTTCCTCGTACAGCGCTTCGTCGTCCGCTGCTTGTTGCTTTGGAGGTCTGTAAACGGTTCCAATCGTTATTTTGTTGTGCTTGCTAGTCTCCAGTTCAACATATACAGTGTCATATTTCTCTGAGTCTTCTTTGGTTATTTCCACGGCAGGGTATTTGTTCTTGACGTAACAGATAACACCTCCTCCTTTCTTGTGAAGTCTGTTTTGTAGAAGCTCGTATCCCGGAATTGAGAATTCGGTCATTAGGTGGTCAGAGGTGGCCCACGTTTCGGTGATGGCAATCACGTCCGGACTTTCTACGTCAACATAGGCAAGTAACTCATCCCGTTTGGGTATTAAGCTCCGCGCGTTGGTGTATAGGACAGAAATGTCCTTCTTGACTTCAACGCTTCGCGGCACAGTAGTCTGGTGTCTGCTTGTGTTCACTGTTGGAGGCCTTGGTGTGTAATGGGCGGTCCCTACTGGTTGGTTGTTTACGATACTTTGGTGCCCCTCCCGCGCTCGGAGTTTTTTGAGTACAAAAGTACCTCCTCGTTCAGCAACCTACCAAGCCGTGCTGAGCCAATCGCATTGAGGTGAAGACCGTCAGGACGGAAAAGGTCGGGGATATCATAGAAATGATCCCACTGACTTGCGAACGAAACTTCCTCGTCCTGGCAGAGGTGCTTCAATCTGTTGTTGATGTTCGACGCCTTTCTGTGGAAGCCTGTGAAGGCGTCGATTCTCGGAAGAATCCCGGAGACAATGATGTGGCTTGACTTTTCCTTGATAGCGGCGGATTACTCGTCGGTAGGAGGAGGAAAAGGAGGAGGAGATGGAGGTGGAGGTGAGATGAAGAGGAGGAGCGAGTCTTTCGTGCGTGAGATGTGTTGGAGGTTAGGTAAGGTGATGTTGGTGGAGGAGGAACACAAAGAAACACAAAGGAAGAACAAACAACAGCAGACCTGCTGGTCCTTACGAGGTTGTTTGTGACAAGCTACACTAACTTTCTAATCAAAGGTGGAAGATGAAGGACAGCAAAGGCGAAGGCTCCTCCCCACCCCACCCCCATCCCTCCAGCCAAGGCTGGCAGAAAAGGAAAAAGAACCATGCAGCATGGAAAAACTGCATGGAAAATATGTAGGAAAGAGGAAAGAACTACCATTACTGCTACCACTAACCGGGCGATAAAAGCGGACAAGGACACCAGTATTCGAAAGAACTTAACGTTATTACGACAATGAGTAATATCTTAGTTGCTGGTTGGATTCAAAACACTTGTCTAATCTATTCCTGAAGGCCGTAACTGTTGTACTATCAACGACATCACAGGGTAGAGAGTTCCAAACATTAACAACTCGATTGAAGAAGAAGTGTTTAGCTTCGTGCGACGAGAATCTTTTACCACTTATCTTCAAATTGTGATTTCTTCTTGTTCTATTTGATCGATCAATTGTAAAGTAATCTTCCGCATTAATATCACCGAATCCTTTAAACATTTTAAACACTTCTATTAGATCGCCTCGCATTCTTCGTTTTGATAGGCTGAATATATTTACTTCTTTAAGCCTTTGTTCATATGACAAATTTCTCAACCTAGGAATCATCTTTGTTACTCTTCGTTGGACCCGTTCCAACTTTTCTATGTCTTTTCTGTAGTAGGGAGACCAAAACTGTACACAGTACTCTAGACGGGGTCGAACCAACGAATTATACAGTTTTAATATTACTTTTTCCGATTTATTATTAAAGACTCGTCCGATGAAGCCAACCAATTTGTTTGCAGTTTTAACTACCTCTGAACAATGCTGACCAGGCTTTAAATCGCTTGATATAGTGATTCCAAGATCCTTTTCTTTACTTACTGCAGAAAGTTGTTGGCCATTCATTACGTACCGAACGCGATTGTTATTTTTTCCGATGTGCAACACTTTACATTTCTCAACGTTAAATTTAATTTCCCATTGACTGGCCCAACGTGCAAGTCGATCTATATCTGATTGTAAAGCTTCTTCGTCGAGTGTCGCAGTTACTTTACTAGCAAATTTTGTGTCATCAGCAAATTTTGATACTTTGCAAGTGAGCCCAGCATCGATATCATTAACATAAATAAAAAAGAGCATGGGGCCAAGCACTGATCCTTGAGGTACGCCGCTTTTGACATCGAGCCAGTTAGATGTAACACCGTTTAGAACTACTCTCTGTTTCCGCTCAGAGAGCCAGTCCGCAAGCCAATTGTGAATGTTACCCGAGATACCGTGCGCCAGTAGTTTGCTGAGCAATCGTTGGTGGGGGACCTTATCAAATGCCTTTTGAAAATCCAGATATATGATATCTACTGATCTGCTTTCATCGTACACCTCAAAAATATAGTGAAAAAAATCAAGTAAGTTAGTTAAACACGAAAGTTTACTACGGAAGCCATGTTGCGAATTATTTATTATATTATTTTCTTCGAAGAATTTCACCATATTGTCGCGAATGATAGTCTCCATTAACTTACAAACAATCGATGTCAGGCTAATTGGTCGATAGTTTCCTGGATGAGACTTGTCCCTCTTTTTGAAAATTGGTGTGACATTTGCAAGTTTCCAATCCGACGGAACTTTTCTAGCTGTTAAAGATTTATTGAATATGATGGAGAGCGGTTTACAAATTTGATGTTTGTGGAGGAGGAGGAGGAGGAGGAGGAGGAGGAGGAGGAGATGGAGGTGGAGGTGAGATGAAGAGGAGGAGCGAGTCTTTCGTGCGTGAGATGTGTTGGAGGTTAGGTAAGGTGATGTTGGTGGAGGAGGAGGAGGAGGAGGAGGCGGAAAAGTGTTAGTAGGATCAAAAGGAAAAAAGAGTCGTAGGGTATTAACAGAGAGAGAGAGAGAGAGAGAGAGAGAGAGAGGGGGGGGGGTTATGATTCAGACACACATTCTTAAATATAAACAAACAGACAGACAGACAGACGAGTGTGAAAGGAAAATGAGCACAAAACAGGTAACCTTAGCAACACATCATCAACAAGAATAACAACAGCAACAACAACAGCAACACAATCACACAATCAGAGCCACGTATATAGAAAACAACACGAAAGGAAACAAGATCGGTAAACTGCAGGACAAGGCAACTCAAGGTAAAGTAACATTAACAACAACAACAACGAAGCAACTTGAGGTGATACAAAGAGAACAGATGAAAGAGACAGACAAAGAGACAGGTGAGAGAGAGTGAAGGACAGGTAAACACAGTCACAGACATTTATAAAAGAAAGTAAATGGAGGCAATACAGATAGAACAGGTAAACAAGCCAATCGAAGGTGAGACACAGAGGACAGGTGAGAGAGAAACCAATTACAGGTGTACTCACGTTAATGACCCCGAGCTTGAGGGTGCGTCCACGGAATGTCTTGGAAGGGGGAGGAAAGAGGGTTCGATGCACTACCAAACCCTCCTCCTCGCTCCACCTGTGAGGGAGAGAAAAGAGGTGGAGAAGTGGGAGAGGGAGAGACGTAAACGGGAGGGAAGTGGAGGAGGGAAATAAAGAGTGAGAGAAAATAAAGGGAGAGGGTGAGGTATCGAGGCTAAGAGGTGAAAGAAGATAGGTTGTTATTCCTTTCTTCATCCCATTTTCTGTTTTTTTTTTTTTGGGGGGGGGGTGTTCTCTCTATTCCTTTTCTTCTTTTTCTTGCTATTTGTGTGTTTTCTTCTTCTCTCTCTATTCCTTTTCTTCTTTATCTTATTCTTTGTGTTTCTTTCTTCTCTTTCTTCGCCTTTTTTCTTTTTTTTTCTTTTTTTTCTCTTTGTTTCGTATCTATCGTTATTCTTTTTTCTTCTTTCCTTCTTTCATCAGTTCCTCATTCTTTCAGTTTTTTTTTTCTTTCTCTTTAATTTCGTTCTGTTCCTCTCTTTGCTTTTCTTTTATTCATTTTCTTCATCCGTTTATTCTGTACCTTTTTTTTCTGCATCTATTGTCTTTTTGTCTTTTTTTGTTTTCCCTTTTTTTGGTGGGGGGGGATGTCAAAGGAATAAATGAAAACAGTGGTGAATGTTTCTTTTGTTTTGCTAACGTACTAAGAAAACTGGAATTGTTTATATTTCTTAAGGAGTGGTTTTTTTTTAATCTTTTCTCATCTCCTTATGTAACAACGTCTCTCTATAAGAAAACATGTATCCGCTATATTCCCGAAGGAGCATTTTTTTTATCCCTCTTTTCATCTCCCTCTATACTCAAACATCTGTATCATTCATATTCCACAAAGAGTTATTTTTGGCCCCTCCTCTTCCTCTGTTGCGTCACAAGGACATAGTTTCCTTGTCTTTCTCTCATCTCCTTATGTAACGTCTCAGTAAGAAAACATGTATCGTCTATTTTCCAGAAGGAGCTATTTTTATATCCCCTTTTCATCTCCCTCTATACAAAACAAACAATCCTCCATATTCCACAAGGAGTTATTTTTGTTCCCCTCTCATCTCCTTCTCTGTCGCGTCCCTTTGTACAAGAAAACCTGCACCTCTATTTTCAACAAGGAGCTATTTTTAGTTCCCTCCTCATCTCCCTCTGTCACGACCCTCTGTACATGTCCTATACTAATTGAAACAGTAGAAGGGACGAACTGACAGACCCACCCAGCATATGAAGGTCAAATCTACACTGGAAAGAGATCATGTGGTCATTATATTCATCCTCTGACCTATCTGTTTACGTACATATGTCTCGTTGTGTATGAAAGGGTAGAGCTAGTGAGGTCAGTAGGAAAAGGCTAGCAGAATATACATAATTATAAAACGATAACTTGATGACTGGAAAAGTAACTAATAGAGAGATAACTAGCAAAAATGATAACTAGAAAAGAATAACTAGTGGAAACCATAAATAGAAAAAAAAAATCCACAAAACTCCAAACAGTTACTATAGGTCTTGACTCCGAAAATTCATATATGCCTCCTTACTAATGAGACTTTCTATACAACAAAGTGAGGTCATTCTTCATTGATTCATTCCATAAGGTGCCGGCATTCATGTGTTTGAAGATACCCTAAACTTAACCTAACCTAACCTAACAATACTCCAAACAGTTACTATAGGTCTTGACTCAGAAAATTCATATGATGTTCCTTACTAATGAGAATTTCTATACAACAAAGTGAGGTCATTCTTCGTTGATGCATACCATAAGGTGCTGGTAGTCATGTGTTTGAAAGTACCCTAAACTTAACCTAACCTAACCTAACAATACTCCAAACAGTTACTATAGGTCTTGACTCAGAAAATTCATATGTTCTTCCTTACTAATGAGACTTTCTATACAACAAAGAGAGGTCATTCTTCGTTGATGCATACCATAAGGTGCTGGTAGTCATGTGTTTGAAAGTACCCTAAACTTAACCTATCCTAACCTAACAATACTCCAAACAGTTACTATAGGTCTTGACTCAGAAAATTCATATAGGCTTCCTTACTAATGAGACTTTCTATACAACAAAGTGAGGTCATTCTTTGTTGATTATGTTTTTCACTTCCCTTCCTTTCATCCCCTCATCTCCTCCACTACCCCTTACTCACTACCCACGACCCCCCTTTATTCTTCTCCCTTCTCTCACCTCCTCTCCCTTCCTTCACCTGACCCACTTCACACCTACACACTAAACTTCACGTCCCACACACCTCCAATCAATAACCTCAGCACCTTTATTCTCCATCCACTTACCTGTTATTTTTAATCTCGTGGATGACTTAATTTCCCTCCACTCTACTCCTTTTTTTTCTCTTTTTTTTTTTCACTAGTTCCAAGAAGTCTTCACACCTGACTTACCTGCGTCTGCCCACACACCTTTAATCAATTTTACTTTTATTGTTTGATACATGATAGCGTGTGTGTGTCACCTTTGATGGATTGATTATATTTGAAACTGTTTTAATATCTCTGTCTGTGTCTGTCTGTCTGTATGTATGTCTATCTGTCTGTCTGTCTGTCTGTATGTATGTATGTATGTATGGGTGTATCTCTCTCTCTCTCTCTCTCTCTCTCTCTCTCTCTCTCTCTCTCTCTCTCTCTCTCTCTCTCTCTCTCTCTCTCTTGCTAGGACACTCTTTTGTTCTCTTTTTTCCTCTTTTTCCTTCTTTACGGTCTGAAACACGATTATAAACCTTCTCTTTTACCCTCTTGTACCGTCTTTTTTTTCCTATTTTGTAAGTACCTTTTTTAATATTCCGACTTTTTGTACCTGAAACTTTTGTCCTCTCCCCCCTTAGCTCTAACACACTTTTATTACTTTACTTCTCTTTCTTTCTCTTTTCTTCTCATTTACCCCCTTTCACCTTCCCTTTCTTCAGGTGTAATAATACCTGGCCATTCTCCGCACAACAGTCACCTGCTCACACATCTGCAACTCTTAACATCCATTTTTCACTCCTTGGCCTGCCACTCTTTAGTCCTGTCACCTGCACCACACACCTGAGCTTCCCCGACACACCTGTACTCATAGTTACCTGCCAGTTAACTACCTTACTTTTAGCCCTTTCTCCGCCTCCTTCAAGTTACCTGCCCAATCAGTGCTTTATACTTTGTTCTCTCTTCCTTGACTTTTTTCCCTGTAACTTTTTTCGTACTAGATTTTAATGTGTTTCTCAGAACTCTTTTCAGTCTACTTTTCTTGTTCTTTAGCTTATTCCTCGTCCATTCCCTTCACCTGGAACTCCTATCGCTCTTTATCTGTATTTTTCCTCTTCAATATGTTTGTTCTCTCTAGACAAGAATTACCTACGTTTCTCAGAGTTCTTCTCAGTATACTATTCTTGTTCTTTAGCTTATTCCTCGTCCATTCCTTTCACTTGAAACTCCTATCGCCCTTTATCTGTCTTTTTCCTCTTCAATATGTTTGTTCTCTCTGTACAAGAATTACCTACGTTTCTCAGAGTTCTTTTCGGTCTACTTTTCTTGTTCTTTAGCTTATTCTTCGTCCATTCCCTTCACCTGGAACTCCTATCGCTCTTTATCTGTGTTTTTCCCTGTTCAATGTCTTTGTTCTCTTTAGACAAGAATTACCTACGTTTCTCAGTTCTTTTTAATCTACCTTTCCTGTAATGTAGCTTTTGCCTTGTCCCTTTCCTGAAACTCATTATACCTATCACTTCTTCCCTTCCCTTTCTCCATTTTTTTCCCGTTCCATGAATTCTCTATACCCAAGAAATACCTGCGCCTTCCCACACCTTTTAATTAACCTTTTCTGGACATTGCTATTTCACTCTTTGTCCATTTCCTTTACCTGAAACTCATTATACTCATCACTTCTTCCCTTCCCTTTCTCCATTTTTTTCCCGTTCCATGAATTCTCTATACCCAAGAAATACCTGCGCCTTCCCACACCTTTTAATTAACCTTTTCTGGACATTGCTATCTCACTCTTTGTCCATTTCCTGAAACTCATTATACTTATCACTTTTTACCTCCTTTTTGTTCCATGTATTATGTCTACCCAAAAATTACCTGCGCCTTCCCACACCTTTTAATTAACCTTCTCTGGACATTGCTATTTCACTCTTTGTCCATTTCCTGAAACTCATTAAACTCATCACTTCTTACCTCCTTTTTGTCCATCTTTTTTTCCTGTTCCATGTATTATGTCCACCCAAAAATTACCTGCGCCTTCCCTCACCTTTTAATTAACCTTCTCTGGACATTGCTATTTCACTCTTTGTCCATTTCCTTTACCTGAAACTCATTAAACTCATCCCTTCTTACCTTCCCTTTATCCATCTTTTTCCTCTTGCTTGAATCCTCTCTATCTAAGAATTACCTGCGCCCTCCCACACCTTTTAATTAACCTTTTCTGGACATTGCTATCTCACTCTTTGTCCATTTCCTTTACCACAACCTCATTAAACATATCACTCCTTACCTCCTCTTTATCCATCTTTTTCCTCTTTCTTGTATTCTCTCTACTCAAGAATTACCTGCGCCTTCCCACACGTTTTTTTAATTAACTGTTTCTGGATATTGCATCTATTTTTTGTTCCTTCACCTGGTACTTATGAAACGTATTGCTTTTCACGTTTTCTTCATCCATAGTCTTTCCTGTTCCACGTATTCTCTCTACACAAGAATTACCTTCGTTTCTCACACTTTTTAATTAACCTTTAGTGTCCAGTACCTGCTTTTCTGCCTCTTCCTTCGTCTGAAACTCATTATACATATCAGTTCTCACTTTCAATATATACATTTCATTTTCCTGTTCCATGTATTCTCTCTACACAACAATTTTCTGCACTTTTCATAATTATTTTCAACCAAGCTTTTCTGTACAGTATCTGATTTTCTGCTTCTTCCCTTACCTGAAACTAATTAAACATCTCACTTTTCCTTTATCCACCTTTTTCCTGTTCCATGTATTCTCACGACGCAACAGACACCTGCACTCTCAACATACCAGTAATCAACCTTTCTAGTAGATTAACTTCACCTGAATACTAATACACTAGTTGTCATAATGAAAACGAAGACGCTACCCACCACTCCTTCTTTCGTCCTCCCCTTACCTGTTCTCGTTAACCTGTCCACGTAACTGCTAGCTTGACCTCTCACACACACCTGTACGAATCTTTCCTGTCATTTAATTTACTCCCTTCATTACCCGAAACTGATTTATCCTCAATTTCTACACCTGTTCTATCTCTATTCCACCTTTATTCCATTTCTAGTTTACTTTCTTTTCCTGAGCCACGTAAC
>NC_066527.1:15767510-15775010 GCF_024679095.1 Eriocheir sinensis
ATTAATAAAATATTCTTAGAAAATTTGAATATATGAACAACTAAGGAAAAGAAAATGAAGTACGAGGAAGGGAGAGAGGGAGGGAGGGAGAAAAAAAAAGAGAGAGAGAGAGAGAGAAGGAGGCATATAGAGAGGTAGAGAGAAGAGGGAGAAGGGAGATAAGAGAGTGAAAGGGAGAAAGGGAGGAAGGAAATGAGAGAGGAAGGATGGGAAGGAGGAAAGGAGATAAAAAGAGAAGAGGAGAGAAAGAAGGGAGAGCGAAGAAAGAGGGGAGATAAGAGAAGGGACAGAGGAAGGGAAAGAAGGGAGGAGGGAGGTAAATTCTAGGAAGAGGAGAAAGAGATGGAGATTAGCGAGAGAGAATATAAAAGCCGGATCAGGAAAGATATCCACATTGAGACACACACACACACACACACACACACACACACACACACACACACACACACACACACACACACACACACACACACACACACATTCCCATCAGCTTAGAGAAATAATGTTTATGTGGAAGGAATAATAGATGTTGCTGTTGTTGTTGTTGGTTGTGGTGGTGGTGAATCTATTTTTACATCTATACAAATATCTAACATTATCTTCAATCAACAGTCCTATCTATCTATATATCTGTCTGTCTATCTATCTATCTATCTACCTATCTATCTATCTCTATCTATCTATCCGTTTAAAACCCACTTATCTTTCCTACCCATTGATCAAAAAATATACAGAAAAATAATTAACGAGGTCATTAAAAGACTACCGCGCCAATTAATTTCTATCATAAAGTAACTGTTCCCTTAAGCCCTTCACCTCCACCCCCTCACCTGTCCCCCCTCCCCTTCACCTGTCCCCCCTCCCCTTCACCTGTCCCCCCTCCCCGTCACCTGTCCCCCCTCCCCTTCACCTGTTCCCAGGCTAACCACCGGCCTGCCTCACAGAACAACCGCCAGCCTGCCTCACAGGCTGACCCCCAGCCTGCCTCACAGGCTAACCCCCAGCCTGCTTCACAGGCTAACTCCCAACCTGCCTCACAGGACAACTTCCAGCCTGCCCCACTTAACGCTTCTCTTCCTGATTCACAGGATGTCGGGTTCCAACCTGTAAGGAATGGAGCCAAACCGAAGCAGGCAACCAAGGATTCACTGACCCCCACTATCTTCAATAGGTTCCAGGTGCTGGCAGACACCATGGAGGATGAGTTCGAGACTCGCCTAGTTGGGGACTCCATGGTGAGTGGCCAGCTGGTTGAGTTCTGTGGTCGTTCATCAAACGGCCGCAGAAAACGTTACTGCTATCCAGGTGCCAGACTGGACGACATCACCGCAGCGTGCGATGATGTCACGAGAAATGCCGACCGAAACACCCTCTTTGTCATTCACGCGGGGACGAATGACGTAAAGACAACCCGTTCTGAGGAACTGCTTGAGAAATATCGCCGCATGATCAAGCAGTATAAACGTAAAACGGATGCCGGTAACATCATAATTTCAGGAATCCTCCCGAGGGTCGGTGCCGAATCTAGCTTTTACAGTAAGGCCTTCAGCACAAACAACAGACTTCAGTCCCTTTGCTCACAAGAAAACGTCCAGTTCGCTAACTTGTGGAACAATTTTTACTACGACTCAGACTTGTTCCTTCCTGATGGCATTCACTTAAACCCTGTTGGAGCAGCCCGTTTCGGGAGGCTGCTCTGTGACCAAGTGGCTCTTCGAAAGCCAAAAAACGCGGAGGCGAGAACACCAGCAGCTCCACCGTAAGGGTGCACTCAACCCGCAAAACTCCCGACTCGAATCACATTAAAGCTTGCTATGTAAACGCTCGTAGCCTACGTAACAAATTTGAAGACTTAGAAGTCCTCGCAGCTACAAATCATTATCACATCATCGGAGTCACAGAATCTTGGATAGACACTTCAAATAGAGATTTCATTGCGGAATATAGATTACCGGGTTATACCATCTTTAGTCATGAAAGAGAGAACAGACAGGGTGGAGGCGTTATCTTTTATATCCACAACTCTCTCCATCCAGTATCCGTGAAAACAGATATTATAACCAATGTAGACACGGTCTTCATTGAAATTAAAAATAAATCTCGTAAAATAGTAATTGGACTTATCTACAGACCGCCAAGGCAGACTCTTGATATCGACCACGCATTAAGTGAATTATTATTAGAAACAAGTAGCAGTTGCGAGGCAGTAATTGTTGGGGACTTTAACTTGCCAGTGAAAAGATGGGGTGAACCGTTGAACTGTCATACAGGGCTCGACCTGTACACAAATTTACTAGAAAGTGATTTACATCAACACGTTCAAGAACCGACTCGGGAAAATAATATACTTGACCTTATCTTTTCAACGACAGCTGATCTCGTTAACGAAGTAAATGTTGGTCCAGTTTTTAGTTCTAGCGATCACCGAACAATCACATTCAGCATCAATATGAAAGAAAGTAAAGTAACTCCTAGTAAAGAAAAGGTGCCTGATTATCAGAGAGCGAATTTCGTAAGACTCCGATCAATTCTAAATAATTCTGACTGGACTGAAATCACGGCGGAAACAGATATTGATAAATCTTGGGGGGCCTTCACCACAATATTGAACAATGCCATAAGCATATGCGTACCCTATCGTAACAGACGTTCAGCTTCTAAGAAGAAACCCAAATGGTGGAATAACGAAATTCATAATAGCCTATCTCTTAAAAAACGCGTATACAGTAGGTACATATCATCTCAGAGCGAGGCTGACAAACTAGAGTTGGACAGAATTCGCCGCGAAACCAAGAAATTAATAAAACGAAGCAAAAAAAATCTTGAAGAATATATAGCGGAAACTAGTAAATCTAATCCTAAAGAATTTTTTAGCTATGTAAATAATAAAAAGTCACTCACTTGTGGTATCGGACCGCTTGCTAATGAAAATGGTAACCACACGAACGATGAAAATGAAATGGCTACAATCCTAAATAACTTTTTCGCATCCGTATTTACCGACGAAGATTGTTTATCACCTCAACCGCCGGAGGTTAGAAGGACCGAAAAGATGTTAAGTGGCGTGCTCATCGTAGAAAGTGACATTTTACGCACAATTGAAAAGATTAAAGTAAGCAAAGCTCCTGGTCCAGACAAAATTACCCCTAGGGTCTTAAAAGAAATCAAACATCAAATTTGTAAACCGCTCTCCATCATATTCAATAAATCTTTAACAGCTGGAAAAGTGCCGTCGGATTGGAAACTTGCAAATGTCATACCAATTTTCAAAAAGGGGGACAAGTCTCATCCAGGAAACTATCGACCAATTAGCCTGACATCTATTGTTTGTAAGTTAATGGAGACTATCATTCGCGACAATATGGTGAAATTCTTCGAAGAAAATAATATAATAAATAATTCGCAACATGGCTTCCGTAGTAAACGTTCGTGTTTGACTAACTTACTTGATTTTTTTTTCACTATATTTTTGAGGTGTTCGATGAAAGCAGATCAGTAGATATCATATATCTGGATTTTCAAAGGCATTTGATAAGGTCCCCACCAACGATTGCTCAGCAAACTACTGGCGCACGGTATCTCGGGTAACATTCACAGTTGGCTTGCGGACTGGCTCTCTGAGCGGAAACAGAGAGTAGTTCTAAACGGTGTTACATCTAACTGGCTCGATGTCAAAAGCGGCGTACCTCAAGGATCAGTGCTTGGCCCCATGCTCTTCTTAATTTATGTTAATGATATCGATGATGGGCTCATTTGCAAAGTATCAAAATTTGCTGATGACACAAAAATTGCTAGTAAAGTAACTGCGATACTCGACGAAGAAGCTTTACAATCAGATATAGATCGACTTGCACGTTGGGCCAATCAATGGCAAATGAAATTTAACGTTGAGAAATGTAAAGTGTTGCACATCGGAAAAAATAACAATCGCGTTCGGTACGTAATGAATGTCCAACAACTTTCTGCAGTAAGTAAAGAAAAGGATCTTGGAATCACTATATCAAGCGATTTAAAGCCCGGTCAGCATTGTTCAGAGGTAGTTAAAACTGCAAACAAATTGGTTGGCTTCATCGGACGAGTCTTTAATAATAAATCGGAAAAAGTAATATTAAAACTGTATAATTCGTTTGTTCGACCCCGTCTAGAGTACTGTGTACAGTTTTGGTCTCCCTACTACAGAAAAGACATAGAAAAGTTGGAACGGGTCCAACGAAGAGTAACAAAGATGATTCTTAGGTTGAGAAATTTGTCATATGAACAAAGGCTTAAAGAAGTAAATTTATTCAGCCTATCAAAACGAAGAATGCGAGGCGATCTAATAGAAGTGTTTAAAATGTTCAAAGGATTCAGTGATATTAATGCGGAAGATTACTTTACAATTGATCGATCAAATAGAACAAGAAGAAATCACAATTTGAAGATAAGTGGTAAAAGATTATCGTCGCACGAAGCTAAACACTTCTTCTTCAATCGAGTTGTTAATGTTTGGAACTCTCTACCTTGTGATGTCGTTGATAGTACAACAGTTACGGCCTTCAAGAATAGATTAGACAAGTGTTTTGAATCCAACCAGCAACTAAGATAGTACTCATTGTCGTAATAACGTTAAGTTCTTTCGAATACTGGTATCCTTGTCCGCTTTTATTGCCCGGTTAGTGGTAGCAGTAATGGTAGTTCTTTCCTCTTTCCTACATAAATTCCATGCAGTTTTTCCATGCTGCATGATGCTTTTTCCTTTCCTGCCAGCTTTGGCTGGAGGGATGGGGGGTGGGGAGGAGCCTTCGCCTTTGCTGTCCTTCATCTTCCACCTTTGATTAGATAGTTAGTGTAGCTTGTCACAAACAACCTCGTAAGGACCAGCAGGTCTGCTGTTGTTTGTTCTTCCTTTGTGTTCCTTTGTGTTCCCTTCACCTGTCCCCCCTCCCCGTCACCTGCCCCCCCTCCCCTTCACCTGTCCCTCCTCCCCTTCACCTGTCCCCCCTCCCCTTCACCTGTCCCCCCTCCCCTTCACCTGTTACCCCTCCCCTTCACCTGTCCCCCCTCCCCTTCACCTGTCCCCCTCCCCTTCACCTGTCCCCCCTCCCCTTCACCTGCCCCCCCTCCCCTTCCCCTGTCCCCCCTCCCCGTCACCTGCCCCCCCTCCCCTTCACCTGTCCCCCCTCCCCTTCACCTGTCCCCTCACCTTCACCTGTCCCCTCCCCTTCACCTGTCCCCCTCCCTTCACCTGTCTCCCCTCCCCTTCACCTGTCCCCTCCCTTCACCTGTCCCCTCCCTTCACCTGTTCCCTCCCCTTCACCTGTCCCCTCTCCCCTTCACCTGTTCCCCTTCACCTTTCCTCCCCCCCTTCACTTTCTCCCATTCACCTTTCTCCCCTCCCCTTTCTCCCATTCACTTTCTCCCCCTCACTTTCTCCCATTCACTTTCTCCCCCTCACTTTCTCCCATTCACTTTCTCCCCCTCACTTTCTCCCATTCACTTTCTCCCACTCACTGTCTCCCAATCACTTTCCCCCCTCACTTTCTCCCCCTCACTTTCTCCCATTCACTTTCTCCCCCTCACTTTCTCCCCCTCACTTTCTCCCATTCACTTTCTCCCCCTCACTTTCTCCCCCTCACTTTCTCCCATTTACTTTCTCCTCCTCACTTTCTCCCCCTCTCTTTCTCCCATTTACTTTCTCCCCCTCACTTTCTCCCTCTCACTTTATCCCATTCACTTTCTCCCCCTCACTTTCTCCCATTCACTTTCTCCCATTCACTTTCTCCCACTCACTTTCTCCCATTCGCTTTCTCCCATTCACTTTCTCCCCCTCACTTGCTCCCCTCACTTTCTCCCATTCACTTTCTCCCATTCACTTTCTCCCTCTCACTTTCTCACATTCACTTTCTCCCATTCACTTTCTCCCCCTCACTTTCTCCCCCTCACTTTCTCCCATTCACTTTCTCCCATTCACTTTCTCCCCCTCACTTTCTCCCTCTCACTTTCTCCCCCTCACTTTCTCCCATTCACTTTCTCCCAATCACGTTCTCCCATTCACTTTCTCCCCTCACTTTCTCCCCTCACTTTCTCCCCGTCCCTTTCTCCCATTCACTTTCTCCCCATCACTTTCTCCCCCTCACTTTCTCCCCCTCACTTTCTCCCCTCACTTTCTCCCCTCACTTTCTCCCCTCACTTTCTCCCCTCACTTTCTCCCCTCACTTTCCCCTCACTTTCTCCCCCTCACTTTCTCCCCCTCACTTTCTCCCCCTCACTTTCTCCCATTCACTTTCTCCCCCTCACTTTCTCCCATTCACTTTCTCCCCCTCACTTTCTCCCCCTCACTTTATCCCATTCACTTTCTCACCCTCACTTTTTCCCATTCACTTTCTCCCCTTCATTTTTCCCCCTCACTTTCTCCCCCTCACTTTCTCCCATTCACTTTCTCCCATTCACTTTCTCCCATTCACCTTCTCCCCCTCACTTTCTCCCATTCACTTTCTCCCATTCAATTTCTCCCATTCACTTTCTCCCCCTCACTTTCTCCCATTCACTTTCTCCCCCTCACTTTCTCCCATTCACTCTCTCCCCCTCACTTTCTTCCATTCACTTTCTCCCCCTCACTTTTTCGACCTCATGTTCTCCCCATCACTTTCTCCCATTCACTTTCTCCCCCTCAATTTCTCCCATTCACTCTCTCCCCCTCACTTTCTCCCATTCACTTTCTCCCCCTCACTTTCTCCCATTCACTTTCTCCCCCTCACTTTCTCCCATTCACTCTCTCCCCCTCACTTTCTCCCATTCACCTTCTCCCCCTCACTTTCTCCACCTCAATTGCTCCCCATCACTTTCTCCCCCTCACTTTCTCCCATTCACTTTCTCCCCCTCACTTTCTGCCCCTCACTTTCTCCCATTCACTTTCTCCCTCTCACTTTCTCCCCCTCACTTTCTCCCATTCACTTTCTCCCCCTCACTTTCTGCCCCTCACTTTCTCCCATTCACTTTCTCCCCCTCACCTTCTGCCCTCACTTTCTCCCATTCACTTTCTCCCCTCACTTTCTCCCCGTCTCTTTCCCACATTCACTTTCTCCCCCTCGCTTTCTTCCATTCACTTTCTCCCCCTCACTTTCTCCCCATCACTTTCTCCCCCTCACTTTCTCCCCCTTCACTTTTTCCCCATTCACTTCTTCCCTTCATCTCTTCTACCTTCATCTGTGTTCCCCTTCATCTGGTCCCCTCACCTCTTGACTCCCTCCTCCTTCCCCCCTCCTCCCCACACGCCCCAAAACTTGACTGAAGAAGCATATTTCAATCCGTTTCGCCAGTCGGTATTTGCGTGTGTGAGAGGCTTAACCTGCTTCAATTAACTCTGGGCCTGGTGATTGACTTCCTACCCTTGACATTTAGAGCCTTTTCTGTGATAATGACATGATGAATCAGGTATTTGCGTGTGAGAGTGCGTGTTTTTTTTTTTGTGTGTGTGTGTGTGTTTGTGTGTGTGTGTTTGTTTAAGGTCAACAGATAGCA
>NC_066527.1:15780010-15797510 GCF_024679095.1 Eriocheir sinensis
CCTTCCTTCCTTCCCAGTCTGTATGTTTCTCCTGTTATTTATCCTTCAGTACTTTCTATGTTCCTCTTGTGTCACCTTCCTTTCAGTTTTCCTTCATTTTCATCGCTACCTTTGTTTCTTCATTTTCTCATTCCTCTAATCTGTTTGATCTTCATTTCTCCTCGTCCCTTCATTTACCTCTTTTAACAAGGTAATTAATTTTGCTTCACCTTGATTTATTAACCATTACACCTTTCTTCTTTCCCCTCATAATTCTAGCTTTACTCTTATCCCTTCTCTTCCCTCCCATCCTCTTCCACCTCCTCCTCCTCCTCCTCCTCCTCCTCCTCCTCGTCCTCTCTTGCACCGGCTTTTTCTCTTCATTCCATTTATCCAACTATTTCCTCTCCATATATTTTTACCGTTTTCTTTTATCCTTTAATCGCTTACTATTTTAATCCATTCCTACTTTAAATTTATTCCTCATTTCCTTCATTTCCCGGATCATCAAACATTCTACACACACACGTACACACACACAAACACAAACTAACGAGCAAACACACAAGGAAATCAAGACCACTCATGCTTTGTTTGATAATGAAGTCCTTTGATGTAGAAAAAAAATCACTCCATTACTCAGTTCTGCAGTCACACACACACACACACACACACACACACACACACACACACACACACACACACACACACACACACACTCACCTTCCTAATGATATGCAGCGTGTCAGCCGAGGAGCCGTACACGAGGAACTGGTCTTTGCTCAGGTAACCTTCCGTTTTGACCAGGTGAGGCAGGAAGGTTGGAAAGTCCGTCCAGACCTCGAACTGGATGAACCGTTTGCTGAGCATGGATGTCACCCGGTCCAGACCCTCCACTGCGGATAGGTAGTTAAAGGAGTTCATGAATAGTTAGCTTCATTAGTAGTTTGGGGTTAGGTTAGTTAATGGGTTTAAGCTAGTAGGCGCAAAGGGAAGTTTTTTTTAGTTAGGGGAGTGTAGATTAGTGAGACGTTTGTCAAGCTAGTAGGCGTAAGTGGAAATTATGTTAGTTGAGGTTAGCAGGGCATAGGATAAAGCTATTTAGCGTAGAGGAGGAATATATTAGATTTCTAGGCCTTGGTGGCTCAATAATGCTATATTTTTTTTATATATATCATTGTTCTTTGCAAGAGACATTCAATCATCACTGAAATTAACATAGCATTCAATAAAGAGAAGTCGATGGAGTGACGCAAAAGGAAAAGGAAATGTTCGAGCGTGTGTTACTGCGTGTGTGTACCGCTGAGTAATGTAAAAGTGGATGGCTGTGTCCGTAGAGTTTACCGCTGCACTATACGCGGTAGATAACACTTCACTCGTACCGCACTGTTTGCCCTGTAGGTCTTGAAAAATTGGTGATTAGCCGGTGGAAATCTCGCTGATAAGCCTGCTGGTGCTAAATGTGGCAGGAGATATCCCGAGAAATGTTGAAATCTTGAAATACGTTCCAACACAGAACTCGTTACGTAAGCTGCGAGACTAACAAACGAACTCCATTAAAGCGAGGGACGAATCCAGCCAGTCAGGAGAGGCTTTCCAGGGGCTACCAAGGCCACAGAGGAGTCCTTCGTGTGAGTAGAGTACATATAGTAGGTGCCTGGGGGGGAGGGCTAAGTTAGGTGAGGGGAGGCAACGGTGAGTAGTTTGGGTTATGAGGCGGAAAGACCGGGTTAGTAATGAGAAAGCTAGCCATTAAGTAGATAGTTATAATGATTCCGATATTAGCTAGAGGGATAGTAGTAGATAGTAGTAAAGAGAAATAGTAGCCCGGAATAGTAGTAGGACGGGATAATAAGGAGAAAGCTAGCCATTAAGTAGATAGCTGTAATGATTCGGATATTAGCTAGAGGGATAGTAGTAGATAGTAGTAAAGAGAAATAGTAGCCCGGAATAGTAGTAGGACGGGATATTAAGGAGAAAGCTAGCCATTAAGTGGATAGTTATAATGTTTCGGATAGTAGCTAGAGGGTTTATAGTAGGCAAGAATAGTATTTGGCCGGAATAATAATGACAAAGACCAGTAGTAAAGTGAAAGAGTAGTGGGGTGGAATAGTTAAAAAAAATAGCTAGTCATGAAGTGAATAGTTATTAAGTGGACAGTTATTAAGAAAGAGTAGTAGTAAAGAGCAAGGGTAATAGGACGGAATAGTAAAGAGCAGGCTAGTCGTTAAGTGGACAGTTATTAAGAAAGAGTAGTAAAGAGCAAGGGTAGTAGGACGGAATAGTAAAGAGACAAGCTAGTCGTTAAGTGGATAGTTATTAGAAAGAGTAGTTAAAAAGTAATAGGCCGGGATAGTAAGGAGAAAGAAGCTACCCATTAACTGGATAATTAAAATCATTGGAGACTTAGCTAAATGGATAATAATTAGCAAGAGTAGCTACGGCCATCATCTCATCAATACTATTCTCATCAATAATTTCTTCTATAGGGGCATTTAGCTGTGGTACGATAAATATGTCGGTATTATAAGACGCGTTCGCTTCTAACATCAGCTATTTCTAAACGTCAAAGTCGAGTTCTAATAAGTCTTTCTTCTGGTTCATGGTACAGAAGAAGGGTCAAATTACCACTAGGGTCATAAAAGTACTCCTGGAAGTGCCCACGACTCTTACGAAAGCCTTGTCAAATATGTGTTTTCTTAGGTTCATGGTACAGAAGAAGGGTCAAACTACCACCAGGGTCATAAAACTACTCCTGGAAGTGCCCACGACTCTTACAAAAGCCTTGTCAAATATGTGTTTTCTTAGGTTCATGGTACAGAAGAAGGGTCAAACTACCACCAGGGTCATAAAACTACTCCTGGAAGTGCGCACGACTCTTACGAAAGCCATGTCAAATATGTGTTTTCTTAGGTTCATGGTACAGAAGAAGGGTTAAACTACCACCAGGGTCATAAAACTACTCCTGGAAGTGCGCACAACTCCTACGAAAGCCTTGTCAAATATGTGTTTTCTTAGGTTCATGGTACAGAAGAAGGGTCAAACTACCACCAGGGTCATAAAACTACTCCTGGAAGTGCGCACGACTCTTACGAAAGCCTTGTCAAATATGTGTTCTTGGGCGGCGAAGTGTCTTATAATACGACTCTTAGTGTTATTAGAAGAGTTGTTGAAGATAATAGGAATTTAAATAGTGTCATTATAAAGGTAGTTAGGGATAGTAAGGGTATATTCGAGGTCACTAGGAGGATGTTGACTGTACTACGGGATATTTGTATTATTTATTTTTCATTTATTTTGGTCGTGTCAATAACATGTTCGTATATTGAAGGTCAGGAGAAAAAAAATAAAACAAAAAGGCGTAAATTCATTTCCCCAACAGGTGATGACACACACACACACACACACACACACACACACACACACACACACACACACACACACACGTTTCATACCCTTCATGTTTTCACTTTTTACACACAAGAAGTCGTGATATTAAGGCCGCGTCTCTCGCCCTCTTAATTCAATTCTCCTGTTACTTGAGTTTTCTTTCATTTGCTTCTTTTTTTGTTATAGTCACAAATATGTCGAGGCCGGTCTGGCGTACGCTCCCGCGGGTTCTTTCCCCCCCTCTGCTCTGCCACACAGTCCCAACACCTATCTCGTCCTCTCATATGTAAGCTATAGGCAACATAAGAGAGGAAAAAATAGGTGTTGGGACTGTGTGGTAGAGGGGAGAAATGGACCCGCGGGAACCAACGCCAAAACGGACTCGACAATTTGGTATCACTTTTTTTTTAATAAGTGTATTTGAAAACCAGAGAGGAGTCCTGTTTTATACGTGTTTTATGCTTTGTTTTTATTTCATTTATGATAGTGATGGTGATTATCTTTTTAGTGCACATCATTGAAGAGTTAATAATGAAAAAATAAAGCTAGATAACGAAGAGAATAAATGTGATATGGAAATAGAGTTATGTATTTTTAGTTAAGTGTATTTGAAAACCAGAGAGGAGTCTTGTTTTATACGTGTTTTATACTTTGTTTTTATTTATGATAGTGATGGTGATTATTATTTTAGCGTACACCATTGAAGAGTTAATAATGAACAAATAAATCTAAATAACGAAGGGAATAATTGTGATATGGAAATAGAGTTATGTCGGAAAATGGTGATACGCTTTATTATATTTTTCCTAATAAGTCAGTTTAATAAGAAGCGGGTTTTATTTTCAGTCGATTTAATGTAGGGTTTGTGTGTGTGTGTGTGTGTGTGTGTGTGTGTGTGTGTGTGTTACGAATCAAGTATTTTTGTTATCCCCTCCCCAGTTCTCTCCCTTCCTCCTTTCTTCTCCTCCCCTCCTTCTTTCCTCCCCAGTTCTCTCCCTTCCTCCTTCCTTCTCCCCCTCCCCTCCTCCGTTCCTCCCCAGTTATCTCCCTTCCTCCTTCCTTCTCCCCCTCCCCTCCTTCTTTCCTCCCCAGTTCTCTCCCATCCTCCTTTCTTCTCCTCTCCTCCTTCTTTCCTCCCCAGTTCTCTCCCATCCTCCTTTCTTCTCCTCCCCTCCTTCTTTCCTCCCCAGTTCTCTCCCTTCCTCCTTTCTTCTCCTCCCCTCCTCTCCTTCTTTCCTCCCCAGTTCTCTCCCTTCCTACTTTCTTCTCCTCCCCTCCTTCTTTTCTCCCCAGTTCTCTCCCATCCTCCTTTCTTCTCCTCCCCTCCTTCTCCTCCCAGTTATCTCCCTTCCTCTTTCTCCCCTCCCTCCTCCGTTCCTCCACAGTTATCTCCCTTCCTCCTTCCTTCTCCCCCTCCTCTCCTTCTTTCCTCCATAGTTCTCTCCCTTCCTCCTTCCTTCTCCCCCTCCCCTCCTCCTTTCCTCCCCAGTTATCTTACTTCCTCCTTCCTTCTCCCCCTCCTCTCCTTCTTTCCTCCCCAGTTCTCTCCCTTCCTCCTTTCTTCTCCCCCTCCCCTCCTTCTTTCCTTCCCAGTTCTCTCCCATCCTCCTTTCTTTTCCTCTCCTCCTTCTTTCCTCCCCAGTTCTCTCCCATCCTCCTTTCTTCTCCTCCCCTCCTTCTTTCCTCCCCAGTTCTCTCCCTTCCTCCTTTCTTCTCCTCCCCTCCTTCTTTTCACCCCAATTCTCTCCCTTCTTCCTTTCTTCTCCCCCTCCACTCCTACTTTCCTCCCCAGTTCTCTCCCTTCCTCCTTCCTTCTCCCCCTCCCCTCATCCTTTCCTCCCCAGTTCTCTTTCTTCCTCCTTCCTTCTCCCCCTCCCCTCCTTCTTTCCTCCCCAGTTCTCTCCCTTCCTCCTTTCTTCTCCCCCTCCCCTCCTTCTTTCCTCCCCAGTTCTCTCCCTTCCTCGGCGTTACAAGACCAAGTCCCCTCACGTCATTGTCTCTGGAATTCTACCCAGAATCAGCGCTTACGCCGGCTTCAACAGCAAAGCGAGCAACATCAATACTAGTCTGAAGGAAATTTGTGACGACGAAGGCGTGGCGTTTACAAACGCCTGGCACCACTTCCTTGAGCGCCCAGACTTGTTTTGGAGCGATGGACTACATCTGAATAAGGTTGGATCGGCGCGTTTCGGGAGGCTTCTGGACGAGGCAGTGAAAAGCTTTTCGAAAAGCCTTTCAAAAAACGGCGGGCGAGGACGGGGCAAAGGCAGCCCTTGATCAACCAACCCGTAGCGTCAGTGCGACTCACAAGAAACTGTGTAACTAACCACGCCTCCGACAAGCGAACTGGTACAACTCGTCACGGCCACATTTCTATCATGTACACAAATGCACGTAGTTTAATACCCAAAAAGGACGAAATTAGGGCGTATATTGCAACAGAGAAACCAGATGTGGTAGCCATCACAGAGACTTGGGCCAACTCTAAACATCTAGAATCCGAAATGTCATTCCCTGGGTACGAAAGCTTCCACAAAAGTTGAAAGCACAAGAAAGGAGGAGGAGTTTGCTACGTAAAAGTACACTCCCTGCCACAAAATAGACAAACAGGACGCAGAGAAATACGATTCTGTCTATGTGGAAATAACCGCAAATAACAAGAAACTAACACTTGCAACCGTATACAGGCCTCCGAAACAACAGGCAGCCGATGACACTGCCCTCTACGAAGAGATTCACTCTCTAACACAAAGCAAGGAAGCAATTATAATTGGGGACTTTAATTGCCCTAACATTGACTGGGGACTGATGACTGGAGATCAAGAGGGTAACAGGCTTTTAGAAATGGTGGAGGATTCGTTCCTCACTCAAGTTGTAACTCAACCAACAAGAGAAAACAATCTGCTGGATCTGGTATTAGTAAGCGACCCGACCTCATTCGCGACTGTACAGTTGGTGAGAAACTTAATGGGTGCGATCACCACTTAATCCGTTTTAATATCAACATATGTCACAAACTCGTAGATAATCCATCAGTGATACCAGATTACAAAAAAGGAAATTTCAACTTAGCCCGTGCACTGCTTCCCCTACGACCTGGGACCAACTTGGCATCACCGACAATACAATCGACAACGCGTGGAACGTCTTCAAAGATAAGCTGTTGCAAGTAGAGAAGGCTACAGTGCCTACGAAATCCAGGCGAGTAAATGGGGCCGTAGATCCACCGTGGATGACCAGAGAAATAAAAGGGCAGTAAACCTAAAAAAAAGGAATCATAATTTGATGAAAGAGAATGCTACGGCCGAAGCCAGCACACAGTACCACAACAGCCTCAGAGCTTGTCGCAGCCTTATTCGGAGTAGCAAACGCAACTATGAAAAGCAAATAGCGCGCGAAATCAAAACTAACTCCAAGAAATTCTTCACGTACATAAGATCGAAAAGAAAGTAAAATCAATATGGGTCCCCTGACAGACGAGACTGGATCTGTAACTCAGGACAGTAAACAGATGGCCAGAATCCTCAACAGTAACTTCGCATCCGTATTCACAGTCGAGGACATCGAAACCATTCCCGAGAGCCCTGCCCCGCCGAGTGAGATCACGCCGCTGGAAGTTGACTCAATATGCGACCAAGAAGTAAAAACTTGGACAAACTCGACACGAACAAGTCAACAGGACCCGACAGTTTGTCCCCGGTTATTAAAGAGCTTAAACAACAAATACTTCAACCACTACCATATTCAACCGGTCAGTTCAACTAAACAAGGTCCCGGAAGACTGGAAGATGGCGAACGTAACACCGATTTTCAAAAAAGGAGACAAAAGCGTTGCATTAAACTACAGGCCCATAAGTCTGACATCAGTGGCAGGAAAAATACTCGAAAAGATTATTAGAGATAAACTTGTTAAGTTTCTAGAAAACAATAATGTAATCTCCGACACCCAGCATGGCTTCAGAAACAAGCGCTCCTGCCTAACGAATTTATTAGACTTCTTCCAAGGTATATATAAGAACTGGGATGTTATATACCTGGACTTTCAGAAAGCCTTCGACAAGGTACCGCACGAGCGACTCCTTAAGAAACTGCACTCGGCGGGCATCGGAGCCAATCTGATCGCGTGGATAAGAGATTGGCTCACCGACAGAAAACAACGAGTACTACTCAACGGACAGCCTTCCGATTGGCTACCAGTCACTAGTGGAGTGCCTCAAGGGTCAGTGCTGGGACCCATCCTCTTTATCATATATATCAATGACCTAGAATCAGGACTGAAATCCACAATATCGAAATTTGCAGATGACACCAAGGTGGGTGGAGATGCCCTCACAAAGACCGACTGCGAAATCATTCAGAAAGACCTCAATCACATTATCGAATGGTCGGAAAAATGGCAAATGTCTTTTAATGTTGACAAATGCAAAGTCATGCACATTGGATCCCAAAATAGTAACCACACATACATCATGAATGGGAGACCTCTGCAAGCGATGCAGTCGGAAAAGGATCTTGGAGTCACTATCAGCAGTGACCTGAAACACGCGAATCACTGTAAAAAAGCATACAACAAGGCCAACATTATGCTCGGGTTCATAGCGAGGAACTTCGAGTGTAAAACACCAGACGTGATGCTATCCTTGTATAATTCCATGGTAAGACCGCACCTCGAGTATGCAGTGCAGTTCTGGTCTCCCAATTACAGAAAGGACATTGTTTTACTGGAAAGGATTCAACGACGCGCCACAAAGATGATTCCAACCTTCAGGGCTCAACCGTACGAGGAACGACTCAAGCAACTCAATCTCTTTACATTGGAGAAAAGACGCCTACGAGGGGATATGATTCAAGTCTTCAAGTATCTAAAAAAGTTCAATAACGTCGATTACTCCAAATTCTTTGAACTGCAAACCAACTCAAGAACTAGAAATAACGGTTTACCCATTCAGTCGAGTCGATGTAACACAGACATTGGAAGGAGTTTCTTTTCAAACCGAGTCATCCGCCACTGGAACAATCTTCCCTCAGAAGTAGTAAATGCGAATACCATCAACTCCTTCAAATATAGAATCGACCGTCATTTCGCTGCGTCAGGAGTAAACTGAATAACGAGGGGCTTCCATCTGCTCCTCAATATCGAGGTGCTTTCATCTGCTCACCAAGCCCCAAGTGGCGGTCGAGCAGATTAAATCACCCAAGCGGGCGACCTCGTAATGAGCCAATAGGCTTTCTGTTGCCTGCATTTCCATGTTTCCATGTTTCCCCTCCTTCTTTCCTCCCCAGTTCTCTCCCTCCCTCCTTTCTTCTCCCCCTCCCCTCCTTCTTTCCTCCCCAGTTCTCTCCCTTCCTCCTTTCTTCTCCCCCTCCCCTCCTTCTTTCCTCCCCAGTTCTCTCCCTTCCTCCTTTCTTCTCCTCCCCTCCTTCTTTTCTCCCCAGTTCTCTCCCATCCTCCTTTCTTCTCCTCCCCTCCTTCTTTCCTCCCCAGTTATCTCCCTTCCTCCTGCCTTCTCCCCCTCCCCTCCTTCTTTCCTCCCCAGTTCTCTCCCTCCCTCCTTTCTTCTCCCCCTCCCCTCCTTCTTTCCTCCCCAGTTCTCTCCCATCCTCCTTTCTTCTCCCCCTCCCCTCCTTCTTTCCTCCCCAGTTCTCTCCCATCCTCCTTTCTTCTCCCCCTCCCCTCCTCCGTTCCTCCCCAGTTATCACTTATCACATCACTGCCGTACTTTTTTCACTAAGTTCTGTGTTATCAGCTTAACTAAATACCTCCCTCCTTTCAATGCCAAGGTTTATCTCTCTTCATCGTTTATTTACCCTTTTTCTTATTAACTTTCTTTTCATTTCCCTCTCATTTTCACCCCGCCGCTCGTTAAGGTGAACTAAACTCGCTGATTTAGTGGCTGTGATTTTTTTTTTTTTTTTTTTTTTAATGAGAGGGAGAGCTGATAAGTGGTGGTGGTGGTGGTGGTGGTGATTATGAGTGGGTAAGGGAGGATGACCGGTGGGGGGGAGTCGGTAGTGCATTCATTAACTGTTTACAGCAATTTTGTGGGTGATTAAATGTGTGTGTGTGTGTGTGTGTGTGTGTGTGTGTGTGTGAATGGCAGGAGCAGCGAAGCGTGTATAATTTTTCTGACACTTATCACACACACACACACACACACACACACACACACACACACACACACACACACACACACACGAGATACGATAGCTACACCTCACGTTTTTTCATTAACATACAATACTATTTTTGCTTTATTTTCTGTAGTATGCAAAAAAAAAATATATTACTTAACAATAACAACAAAATAAATGAAAATAAAAACAAAATAATTACATGCATTTTAGTTTTATTGTTGTTGTTGTTGTTGTTGTTGTTGTTGTTATTGTTGTTGTTTTCTCCACTTATTTATCTTTCACTGGTGCTTGGAAAAGAAAGTATTCATCCCAAGCACATTAAAAAAAAAGGAAAGTAAAAAAAAAATATATATATAGTGAAACGAGAATCAAAATTACCTGCGCGTATCGGAACGTTTGCTTGATTACAGGTGTGTGGAGGCTTAATTAATGCCCCGTCGCTGCACACCTGCCGACACCTGGCCATTGAAAATCTGCCTCCCATTCAGACAGTTTGCAAGTCCCTCAATGCTGCCTTAATTGACTCCGCTCTCCCATTTGCCTTTTTCTCGTGTTCTTCATCTTTTCTTATATTTTTCGTTTTGATTTGCCTCTAGTTTTCTTTTCTATCTTATTCTTGTTTTGCTTTATTATTTTTTCTTCTGCTGTTGTTTATTTTTGTGTATTTTTCTTCTATTTTACGTTATTTTTGGTGTGTTTTTTTGTATTCTTTCGATTCTGCTTCCATTCTCTTCTTCCTTATCTTCCTTCCTTCTCTTTATTATATTTATTGTGTTTTTCCTTCCCTTTTTCTTCCTTTTTTTCGACGTATTTCAACTTTTTCTTTTTACATCTTCATTCATCTTCGTTTTTGTTCTTGTGTTATTTTTCTTTATTATCCTCCTCTGCCTTTTCTTCCTCCTGTTCCTACCTCCTTTTCATCATTTTATTCCTTCTATCCTGTCATTTCTCCTCTTTCTCCTCCTCCTCCTCCTCCTCCTCTTCCTCCCCTTCTTACTCCACGTTCCATTTCTTAATTAAATAGCGAGATATCACTTTTTCCTTCCTCGCTCTTTCTTATTTCAATCCTTTTACATCTTATCCAGTTCACTTCACTCTTTAAATTCTTTCTTCATTAGGTCGCTCTGGTCTTTCTTCCACCATTCAACGCCTCGTCCTCCTTCTTTTCTCTTTCGTCTTCTCCTCCTCCTCCTCTTCCTCTTTATTCTACTTCATTACGCCTCTCCCAGCTGCCTCTCTACGTCTCCTACTCTTTCTCCTGCGTCATCGTTCCCCTCCTCAAATTACTATTCTTTTTTCGTTTTTTTTTTTTTTTATTCTGCTTGACTTCACCTTGTCTAGCTACCCCTATATGCCTCTTTTTCCCATTCTTCTTGCTCCTCTTTTGTCATTTTCTCTTCCTCCTCAAAGTAATATTCTTTTTATTTTTTTATATTATTCTACTTGACTACACTCTCCCCAACTACTTCTCTACGCCTCCTTCTTCTCCTCCTCTTCCTTCCCCTTTCGTCTTTTCATTCTCAAACCACTATTGTTTTACTTATTCTTTATTTACCTTAACACACCTCGTTCAGCCACCTCACACACCTGTGTCTTCCAATCAGCACTCACGCCACATCTTTCCTCCTACCTTACCATACCTGTCTCACTATACTCATGTCCAATCACCTTTCCCCTGGCCACACCTTTAACCAATCTCTAATCACATCACACCTATCCAATCAACTCGTAGCACTTTCTCTCCCTTTTTTGTACTTTCTTTCTCCTCTTTCTTGTTATTTTTCATTCTCCTTTATCAGTTTTTCTCTCTCCTCCACTTTATCCGTTACACCTCCTTTTCTTTATCTTTCTTCCGTGTTTCTTTATCCGTTTCACCTTCGCCTTTGAATGCAAGTTAAATCCTCTCCTCTTTATCCTCGTAATAAACCCGAACAACCTCTACTAACACATCTGTACTTACCAATCACCAGTCACCCGCCCAGTCATTATTATCACACCAGACTAATTACCAATCACCTATCCAATCACTACTAACACACCTGTACTTACCAATCAGTCCCTTCGTCACCAGGTGTATCCAATCACTACTAACACACCTGTACTTACCAATCACCAGTCACCTGCCCAATCACTACTAACACACCACACCAAGTACCAAACACCTATCCAGTCACTACTAACACACCTGTACTTACCAATCAGTCCCTTCGTCACCAGGTGTATGTCAACGTGTCCAGTCGTAACCAAAATATCGATGATGAAGTTCCCCAGAGTCAACCCCGGGTCCACTTCTAAGCTTGGGGAGACGAGGGCGCGGCGGGAGGGGGTGGAAGCTGAGGCAGTGAGGCGGGAGATGGACGGGGAGAGGAACGGGAGGTGTGGGGGAGAACGGCTGTGTGAGGGGGAGAACGGTGGTTGATTGTCGGGAAAGGAAGGGGAGGGAGGGTTAACTGAACGTTTAGATTTGATGAAAGGGTAAAAAATGGAAGAACTGGAGTGAACGGGAAGGAATGAAGGGGAAGGGAAGTGAGAACGGCTGTGTGGTGAACGAGAGAACGGTGGTTGATTGTAAGGTAAGGAAGGGGAGGGAGAGTTTACTGAACGTTTAGAGCTGATGAAAGGGTCGGAAATGGAAGAATTGCAGTGAATGGGAAGGAATGGAGGGGAAGAGATGGGCATTTGAGTCTCGTTAAGGGAAGAAGGTAACTCGTGAGGTATATTAGGGGAGGGAAAGGGAAGGAATGTTGGGTAAGGGAAGGGATTTGGGGTGGGATTAAGGGAAGAGGGAGACTTGTAAGACGAAAACGAAGAGGGGAAAGGGGAATGAGATGATTTAATGGAAGGGGAAGACGTGGGAAAAAGAAGAATGGGATGGGGGAGGGAAGAAGAAGGGGAAGAGGTATGAAGAGAGGAAGAGGAGGAAGAGAAAAGAGAAGAAAGCGAGTGATCAGTAGGATGAGTGTGGGAGGAATCGATGAGGGAGGGAGAGGAATGATTGCTTGGGAGGGAAGAGGAAGAGGAAGAGGAGGGGAGGGGGTAGAGGTGGTGGTGGTGGTTGAGGTCACCTGTTCTGGACTGCAATTTGTCTTCTGTCCCATTAGCCAGGTGTTTGGGGCCTGAGAGAGAGAGAGAGAGAGAGAGAGAGAGAGAGAGAGAGAGAGAGAGAGAGAGAGAGAGAGAGAGAGAGAGAGAGAGAGAGAGAGAGAAATCCCGTTAGCTTTCTCCATCTGTCACAACCATCCACGATATATATATTTTTTACACCAAAGGAAACAGTTCAAGGGCATAAAAAAAAAAGACAATAATGAAAAAAAAGCCCGCTATTCACTGCTCCTATAAAGGGTGCAGAGGAGTGGCCGAAAGAGAGGTCAGTTTCGGGAGGAGAGGTGTCCTGATACCCTTCTCTTGAAAGAGTTCAAGTCGTAGGCAGGAGGAAATACAGATGAACGAAGATTGTTCCAGAGTTTACCAGCGTGAGGGATGAAAGAGTGAAGATGCTGGTTAACTCTTGCATAAGGGGTTTGGACAGTATAGGGATGAGCTTGAGTAGAAAGTCGTCTGTGGCGAGGCCGCGGGAGTGGGGGAGGCATGCAGTTAGCAAGTTCAGAAGAGCAATCAGCGTGAAAATATCGATAGAAGATAGAAAGAGAGGCAATATGGCGGCAAAATTTAAGAGGTAGAAGACTATCAGTAAGAGGAGGAGAGCTGATGAGACGAAGAGCCTTATACTCCACTCTGTCCAGAAGAGCTGTGTGAGTGGAGCCCCCCCACACGTGAGATGCATACTCCATACGAGGGCGGACAAGGCCCCTGTAAATGGATAGCAACTGTGCGGGAGAGAAGAACTGGCGGAGACGGTACAGAACGCCCAACCTCGAGGAAGCTGATTTAGCGAGAGAGGAGATGTGAAGTTTCCAGTTAAGATTCTGAGTTAAGGATAGACAGAGGATATTTAGTGTTGAAGAAGGTAACAGCTGAGTGTTGTCGAAGAATAGGGGATAGGTGTTTGGAAGATTGTGTCGAGTTGATAGGTGGAGAAATTTAATTTTTGAGGCTTTGAAGGACACAAGGTTCCTTTTACCCCAATCGGAAATGATAGCAAGGTCTGAGGTTAAGCATTCTGTAGCCTCCAGTCTGGAGTCATGTAATTCCTGTTGAGAGGGTCTTCTATTGAAAGAAGTTGAATAATGCAGAGTGGAGTCGTCAGCGTATATAGAAAGTGAAAGAAAATTAAGTCGGAAAAGTTGAGAAAAGATAAAATGAAGAGAAAGAGAGAGAGAGGAAAGGAAAGGAGAAGCGAGTAGAGTACAGGAGAGGAGAGAGGAGTAAATAAGTTAAACGAAGGAACGAAACAAAAGATGAGAATAAAAGTGGAACAGAGAAGAGGTGAGAAAAGAAGAAGAGATAAAGTAGATAAAGAAAGGTAAAGAAATTGGAAATAAGAAGTAACAAGTGTTAATAGCACAAAAACTGTGCTAGATCGGCGTCGCATGACCCTCCAACACCCCCCCAACAATTTATATTATGCAGCTAGGGGTCTAAAATGGAAAATGCTGAAAAGTAAAGGTGGCGCCACTATAAACACTTGCCTGCGCCACAACGGGCTGGGGCCGACCATCAGGCCCTACTATGAAGGCCTACCGTAAAAAAAAACGTAAGGCCAAGACGAAAAAAAAAAAAGCTGACTTTGTTTATAATGCCATGTTGTAGGGTTCATCAGGGCTAGCAAATGTTATTATACAATGTCATGTCCACAATGGATGGGTAAGCCAGGAAAACAACTTGAGAACAACAAGAAGATGGATAATCTGTTGATCGGCGTCTGCGACGCTGATGAAAATATAACATTGAACCAGAAGAAAGAGAGAGAGAGAGAGAGAGAGATTATGTTAACTCTCAAGATGGCTGTTAAGTAAATGCTTCTTTACGTCTCAGCCAAATCTTGTTGTTATTATTATTATTATTATTATTATTATTATTATTATTATTATTATTATTATTATTATTATTATTATTATTATTATTATTATTATTATTATTATTATTAGTGGTGATAGTGGAAAGATAATTGGCTCATAATATTACCTTTTACATGTAAAAATAATTGTAAACATCTTAATTTTGTCCCTGATTATAGAGTGGTATTAGCAACAGTATTAGATAGACAGACAGACAAAAAGACAGACAGAGAGAAAGAGAGACAGACAAGCACAGAGAGACAGGCAGACAGACAAACATACATGCATACAGACAGACACAGACAGACAGATACACAGAGTAATAAGATATACATCACAGAGACAATTCCTGGAAACACAATTTCCTGCATCTAATTAAGCTCTTGAAACCGTAGACTTGTACAAAAATTATTAAGGGTGTTTTATTGCAGTAAATTAGCCAGACTCGCAGACGTACCCAAGTTCTCCCGCACCAAGAGATTTCAACTGTTACCAACACAAAAAACGACCAAGGCTTCTTAACGGTTTCTCGCCTTCGCAGAATTCCACGCCTCCTCACTTCCTCCTAGTTGGATTTCCATGGGTTATTGGCGCTCCACTATTGACAAGAGTAACCCGATATGTGAGATGTAGTCAATGAGCCGTAAAAGGGGTTCAAGAAAGCTCGTTTGCAGCGGGGTACGCCAAGGTGATATTCGTGGAACTGATGGCAAAGGAAAAGGAGAGCTTGAGGAGTGTGCGTAAGAGTTTAAAGATGGAAGATGGAATATTGCAAAATGGTGTCTTGACGCTGCCAAAGAAACGTAAAGATGTGAAGAGTATATCCAAAAAAGGGAAGATTTGTAGGATGGATTTAAGAGCTGGAACTGATGGCAAAGGAAAAAGGAGAGCTTGTGGAGTGGGAGTAAGAGTTTAAAAAAGAAATAAAATGTGATGGAAGAGTGCGAAATTATAATGACGCTACCAATGAAACGTAAAGATGTGAAGAGCATGGCCAAAAAAGGGAAAATTTGTAGGATGGATTTAAGAGCTTGACGAAAAAAATAAAATAAAATAGAAATGTGTAATGAAATAGAAATGAAACTGGTCTTAAGTTGCCAAAGGAAAATTTAAGATGACAAGAAAATGAAAAAAAAGAAAGAAAAAGTTGTTGAATAAGAGTAAGAACTAAGCGAAAAAATAAAAGATAAAATATAAATATGTTCAAAATAAATATTAAACTTCTTAATCTGCCAAAAGAAAATAAAGCTCTTGATAAAATGTCCAAGTGTGGGGAAAACTTATAGAATGTTCATTTAAGAGAAACACACACAAAAAAATCAAATATACATAATAGAGAAATGTAGAAAATTGAAAAAAAACCAATTAGTTCTCAACCTACCAAATAAGAAAATAAAAAAGTATAAAAAAAATGGCCAAGTAAAAAAAAAAAACGTAGAATGGACTTGAGCTTACCAAAAAAATAAATGAAAATGGATATATGTACAAAAAAATAAAATAGTCCTCCATCTACCAAAAAGAAAAATTAAATGGGACCAAATATTACAGCTACACCCATTTTCTTTTCCACGGTTATTACTTTTCGCCCCAACTCCGGTATATCTCCAACTCCTGTGATCTCGAACTAATAACGCGCGTAAACACTTTTCACCTCACCTCACCTGTAATTAAATGTAAACTTACCAGTGAGAGTTTTAGGAGTTGTAATCATCTTATGTCCTTCCTCTTCCTCCCCCTTTTCCTCTTTTTCAGTCTTCATCTCCTCCTCTTCCTCCTCTTTGTGACTCCATTTTTCGTTTTCGTCACCCGTGCTCTCCTCTTCCTCTTCCTCTTTTTTAATCTTCATCACCTGTTCTTCCTCTTTCTTCTCTATCTGTCTCTGTTTTTCGTTTTCCTCACACCTTTTCGCCTTTCCCACTTCTTCTTCCTCTTCTTCCTTTTTATCTTCCTCTTTATTTCCTTGTGTCTCCCCCTCCTCTTCTTTTTTGACGTTCATATCTCCCTTGTCTTCCTGTTCTTTTTCTTTTTCTTCACCTTGGTTCATATCTTCCTCTTCCTCTTTTTCCTCTTCCTCTTTGATTTTCCTGTTTTGTGTTTCCTCTTCATCTTGTTTTGCCTCCTCCTCCTCTTCCTCTTCTTTCTCATTATTTTCCTTATTCTCTCGTGTATCTTCCTCTTCCTCCTCCTCCTTCTCCTCCTCTTTCTTTTGTCTAGTCTCCACCTTCTCCTCGTATTCTTTCTTCTGTTTATCTTCTTCCTCCTCTTCCTCTTCTTCTTCTTCCTCTCCAGTCACTTCCAGATATTGCTTTGTCACTTCTTTTTCTTGATTTGTGTTTTCCTCTTCCTTATCTATTGCTTTGGACGAATGTTGGTGATTGCTGTTGCTGTTGTTTTTGTTGTTGTCAGTTGTGGTGTTGGGGATGGTGGTGATGGTGGTGGTGGCGGTGGTGGTGGTTGACTCGAGTCCCATCACCACCACAGCTACCACCATTATTATTATTGTGGCGATGTTGGTTGGTGTTTCTGTCATTCTCTTCTCTCTCTCTCGCTCTCGCTCTCGTTCTGTAAAATGAGAAAGATAACGTCAGATTTTTTTTACAGCAAAGGAAACAGTTCAAGGGCTAAAAAAAAATAAACAATGAAAAAAAAATCCGCTACTCACTGCCCTTAAAAAGATTAGAGGAGTGGCTGAAAGAGAAGTCAATTTCGGGAGCAGAGGTGTCCTGATACCCTACTCTTGAAAGAATTCAAGTCGTAGGCAGGAGGGAATACAGATGAAGGAATGTTGTTCCTGAGTTTACCAGCGTAAGGGATGAAAGAGTGAAGATCCTGGTTAACTCTAGGAAAAGGGGTTTGGACAGTAAAGGGATGAGCTTGAGTAGAAAGTCGTGTGTGGCGAGGCAGCGGGAGTGGGGGAGGCATGCAGTTAGGAAGTTCAGAAGAGCAGTCAGCGGGAAAATATCGATAGAAGATAGAAAGAGAGGCAACATGGCTGATGAGACGAAGAGCCTTAGACTCCACTCTTTCCAGAAGAGCTG
>NC_066527.1:15807510-15812510 GCF_024679095.1 Eriocheir sinensis
ATGATATTAAGAAGCAAAAGTAAAAGAGAAAGAAGAAGAAAATAATTAATAACAAAAAGATAAATATAAAGATAAAAAGGAGTTAGGCAGTTGAAGTGAGTAAAGATAAAAAGGAGTTAGGCAGTTAAAGTGAGAAGAGAAAGATTAAAAGCCGGAGAGCGTGTGTGAAAGAATTTAATTAGAGAAGAAAAAGAGTGACAAGGAAAACAGTTAAAAGCACACACGAGATTGTTTTATAAAGTATTTCATGTCAGGAGCAAAACATGGAGAGGGAGAAGAAAATGGAAATGATAGAAGAAAACAAAACAAGAAAAAGAAGATGAAGAAGAAGAAAATAAAAGAAAGGGGAGAAAAAACATATAAGAAACGGAAACAAAGAAAAAGAGCGAAATGAGAAAGTAAAGAAAAGGAAAACTAAGAAGAACAAGAAGAAGAGAAGAAAAACAAGAAATAGAAGAAGATGAAGAAGAAGAAGAAAAGAAGAAAAACATGAAAAGACAAGAATAACAAGACCAGGAAAAAAAGGAATAATGAAATGGAAAAAAGAAGACAAAAAAATAGAAAAAAAGAAAAGAAAAAGAATTAGAAAAAGAATGATAATAGAAGAATATGGAAATGATGGAAGAAGAAGAAGATGAAGAAGAAAAGAAGAAAAACATGAAAAGACAAGAAGAACAAGACCAAGAAAAAGAGGAAAAACGAAATGGAAAAAAAAAAGAAAAAAAATGGAAATAAAAGAAAAGAAAAAGATTATGAAAAAGAATGATAATATAAAGAAGAAAAAGTAGAAGAGAAAGAAAAAGAAAACACGTAAGAGTAATAAAACAAGACAAAAGAAAAAAAAGAAAAGGGAAACGCAATAGACAATTAAATGAGGGCAAGAAAACAAAACAAAAGACAAACGTAAAACAAAGGGCGCCTCATACAAACAACAATACCAACAACAACAACAACAAGAAAACTCGACAGCAGCCACCTCAAACGCCCTGACTAAGAACAAAAGGATGAGAGGAAGGCGAGGAAATGAACACAAAGAGAAGGAAAACAATAAAGAACAAGAGATGAAAGAGAAACACAATAACATCAACGACCGAAGAAGAGGAGAAAAAAAATGAAGAAAGGGAACACAAAATGGAATGAAGAATAGGAAGACATAGAGAGAAACGAAAACTGAAGAAATATGATGGAAAAAAATATAAGAAACGGAAACGAAGAAAAAGAGCGAAATGAGAAAATAAAGAAGAGGAAAATATAGGAAGGAAACCGAAGGAAAGAGGAGAGGAAGTGAACGAGGGATGCCTTACCTGTCCCTGAACTAATCAACAACAGGGAGAAGGTTTACGAACGCGAGCCAGGTGTGGTAATGAGTTGACAGGTGTTTGTGTGTGTGTGTGTGTGTGTGTGTGTGTGTGTGTGTGTGTGTGTGTGTGTGTGTGTGTGTGTGTGTGTATAAATATTTTCTTTTCCCATATTAATCTTCTCTCTCTCTCTCTCTCTCTCTCTCTCTCTCTCTCTCTCTCTCTCTCTCTCTCTCTCTCTCTCTCTCTCTCTCTCTCTCTCTCTCTCTCTCTCTCTCTTTTTTTTTTATTTACACAGACACTTGGTTACATCAGGGCCTAGTACCTATAACATTACATTATATGGCGGCACTAGATTCTAGGCTAAAGGGAACATAGTTGGTATCCCCTATCTGAAAGCCTAACCTGTTCACAAATTGTTCAGCCACTGGTTCACAAACAGTTTATATTGTTGCCGGTGTGTGAACTGCTGAGGCAGTTGGCCGGACGCAAGGAGACGGTTCCATATTTGCACGTAAGTGTTTATAAACTGCCTCTGGTAGTGAGTCGTCCGGCATCGCTGTACCACCAGAGCCGTGGGAGCCGCCTCCGCTGACCGGGTGTTGACTGTCACCTCCCGCTCCTCAGGTGCTCCACTCCCTCCTGCTGTATTTTGTACAGAGTGGTGAGGCCAGCCACGTCTCGCCGGTGTTGGAGGGTCTCCAACTCTCTCTCTCTCTCTCTCTCTCTCTCTCTCTCTCTCTCTCTCTCTCTCTCTCTCTCTCTCTCTCTCTCTCTCTCTCTCTCTCTCTCTCTCTCTCTCTCTCTCTCTCTCTCTCTCTCTCTCTCTCTCTTTTTTATTTAAACATAGGCACATGTATAATATTTACATACCCAAAGGTGCACTGTCGTGTGCTGCCTATTCAAAGGGCAGAATAAAATCTATATAAAAAATAACTACATAAACTATAAAAAAATATATATATACTATAAAAAAAATTAAAAAAACATACAATACAGAATATATGTGAGCGCACTGCACACTGCACTCGTGTCACTGCTCCACCACGAGTGTCAGTGGGGTGGGGAGTGAGCCCCTCCAGTGGTGGGCCGACAGTTTTATTTTTTGGGTGTTCATCTCCCGGATGTTTGTTATACAGGCCGTGAACATGTTCAACATCCGGCAGACTCTTCCCGAAAAGGTGCGCTGGTGCTGGCTGGTACGGGAACACGGCACCTCCACTGCGTCACCACGGGATAGCACCGTTCTCGTGTCCCGCGTGGTGACTCTCGGAGGTTGGCGTAATCCCACCAGAAGTGGCACTCCCTGCACTTGTGCCTTATGAAACACCACAAGAGCAGCTACGTCCCTGCGGTGTTCCAAGGAGTCGACGGAGCTGAGAGTTTCCTGCCCGGTTGGGGGGTCTGCCGCATCCACCAGTCGCAGTGCCCGTCTCTGGATGGCGTCGAGTCTCCCGCTGTGCGAGGCAGCACACGACATCCAAGAGAGGGCAGCGTACTCCAGGTAAGGCCGTATCTGGGCCTTGTAGAGCAACAGCCTCCCTTTTTTGTCGAGGAAGCTGGCCACCCTTCGCAGGCAGGAGACTCTGTGGGAGGCCTTTTGGGTAATGTGTTTGATGTGGCTGTCAAACCGTAGCCCTCGATCCACTTCCACTCCCAGAATCTTGACGGATTCCTGGAGTGGGAGGGGGACGCCACACGGGTTTAAACTGGATAAATTCAGATTCAACAGGGACATAGGCAAAAATTGGTTTACTAACAGGGTGGTGGATGAGTGGAATAGGCTTAGCAGTCATGTGGTGAGTGCCAATACAATTGTCACATTCAAAAATAGACTAGATAAATTCATGGACAGCGATATTAGGTGGGGTTAGATACACGGGAGCTTAGGGTCAAAGGAGCTGCCTCGTACAGGCCTACCGGCCTCTTGCAGACTCCTGCGTTCTTATGTTATGTTCTTAAAGCATAGCCTCCCCTCCACTGCTGGCCCGGCAGTGGGGGATCGAGAGACCACCATTGCCTGGGTCTTCTCTGGAGCAAAGGTCACCTGCCAGCGGGCACCCCACTCATGTAGCACCTTCAGCTGCTGATTGACCTCGTCAGCAGCTCGCCCACAGTCTTGTCTGGGGTAGGTGCAGGAGAGAGTGCAGTCATCAGCGTAAGCTGAGACTGCTGGCAGCTGCCGGAGATGGTCGTCCACATATATGTTCCACAGAACTGGCCCTAGCACTGAGCCCTGTGGCACTGATGCCTCCACTGGCAAGGAGTCGGACGTCTGCCCGTTGACGACAACCTGGAGGGTCCTTCCTTGAAGGTAGTCTCCCAGGAGCTGAAGGAGGTCACTTTGGATGCCCTTAGCACGGAGTTTTTCAAGGAGACCTCCGTGCCACACCCTGTCAAAGGCACCCGCTATGTCCAGGGCTACCACGACAGTGTCCAGGCCGTCGTCAAGGGCGTCCTGCCAGTTCTTGGTGAGGAGCATCAGCAGATCGGAGGTGGACCGGCCAGGTCTGAACCCATACTGTTGGTCCGAGAGGAGGTAGTTGTCCTTGAGGTGGCGACAGACTACGTCTGCCACGACCCTCTCGAACACTTTCCCCACAGACAGCAAGGGGATGGGCCGGTAGTTTTGGGGGTCAGCCATGGATCTCCTCTTTTGGATGGGAACCACCCGAGCCTCTTTCCACGCCGATGGCCAGGTGTTTTCCCGGAGGCAGGCAGAGAAGACTGTGGTGAGAGGGGCAGCCAACTCGTGGGCACACTGCTTCAGCAGGTGCGGGCTGAGGTCATCGGGGCCGGTCGCCTTCTGGGTGTCCAGCCCTCGCAGCAGGCGCTCGACCAACACCTGTGTCACCTCCACTTTCGTGACAGTCTCCTCGCACTGCTGTTCCAGATGTGGCGGTGTCTGTCCGGGGTTATCCACCTTCATCTTCTCGGCGAAGAGACTGGCCAGCAGCTGGGCTTTATCCTTGCTGCTGGTGGCCACTGCTCCATTATGTCTTGAGAGAGGAGGAATCGCGTCCTGTCGGCTGATCCCCTGCCTTTCCTTGACGAGGGACCACCAGGTCTTATTTCCTACCCATGCTCCACACAGCTTGCGCCTCATGTCTTCCTCCCACTTCCTTATGGCCCACTTGCTGGTCACCACCATCCTCCTGCAGGCCGCACGGTGCAGGACCTTGTTGCGCCGAGTCGGGTTCCGCTTGTAGCGGAGCCACGCTGAATACTTAGCGTCAGCAGCAACACGGCAGCGGTAACCAAACCATGGTTGATCCGCTGGTCTGGTGGTAAACTCTCGGTGGGGCACATGTCGCCTCTGGAGGGCCAAGAGGCGGGAGGTGAGGGCTTGTGTCATGCCCTCCGCCCCGCCTTGCAGCACAGAAGGCCACGCCGTGTGGCTCAGGTCACGGCGTAAGGAGGTCCATTCAGCCTTATCCCACAACCAGATCGTGCGGGCGGTGGCCTCGTCCCGAGCCACCCCCACACCCACCAGGGTCAAGACGGCATGGTGGTCGGAGCTGCCCACGAGTCCCAGCTGGTGATAGCGTAGAATCTCTCTCTCTCTCTCTCTCTCTCTCTCTCTCTCTCTCTCTCTCTCTCTCTCTCTCTCTCTCTCTCTCTCTCTCTCTCTCTCTCTCTCTCTCTCTCTCTCTCTCTCTCTCTCTCTCTCTCTCTCTCTCTCTCTCTCTCTCTCTCTCTCTC
>NC_066527.1:15817510-15835010 GCF_024679095.1 Eriocheir sinensis
AGTTTTAAGCCACTCGGCGGCGGATGAAAATTCCCAGCTTGGTGGCACCGGGCGGGGATTGAACTCGCGTCCTCCTGAACGCGGCGCCGTCACTCTGTCGACTCAGCCACAGTTTCAGAGTTTCTTGTGTTTTTTTCTTTCCATTTTCCTTCCTTTCTTCTTCCTTTTTGTCCTTCCTTCCTTCGTTCATTCGTTTCTACATTCTTTGCTTCCTTTCTCGCCCAATCCTTTCTCCTTTTTTCTGTTCTTTTCTCTTTATTTTTATTCACTTCCCTCTTTTTCTCTTATTTTGTTTCATCCTTTTTTTTCCTTCGTTTTGGTCTTCCTTCATTCATTCGTTCCGTCCTTCCTTTCTTCCTTCCTTCCTTCCTCCCTTCCTTCCTTGCTTGGTTCCTTTCCCAATCCTTTCTTCATATTTATTCACTTCCTTTTCTGTTTCTCTCGATCTTTTTCACCTTACTAACCTTCGCAAAAAAAAAAAGTTTCTCTCTCTCCCTCTCTTCGTTTTCCCTATATTAATCTACCTCCCTTTCAGTTACTCTCAATCCATTCCACTTTCTTTCTAACCTCACCAAAGAGATTTAAAAGTCACTCACTCACTTTCCCTCCCAGTCTCTCTCTCCCTCCCTCCTTCCCTCCCTCCCTTCACTCAATCATCCACTCACCTGTGTCTGAGCCGGGCAGGTAAAAGGTTGAGACAGGGCAGGAGGTGAGAAATTTTTTACATGGTAGTTTGGGAACGGTGAGGTGAGGGCGATGAAAAATAGTGTTGTGTTTCAGGGGAGGCTGTGGATAACTTGAGAGGAGGAGGAAGAGGAGAGAGGGAGGAGGGAAGGGTGGAAGAGAGGGAGAGGAAAGGAAGAAATTATAATTGAAAGGAGAGTTTGGAGAGAGAGAGAGAAGTAAGGAAGGAACGACTAAGGGAGTAAGAAAAGGTTTGGGTGAAGGACATTTGAGAAGAGGGTAGGAGGAGGAGGAGGGGAAAGAGAGAGGGGAGAGAGGAAGGAAGGAGGAGAAAGGGAAGGGAGGATGGGAAGAAGAGAGAAGGGATGGAGGAGGGGAAGGAAAGAAAGGAGAGGAGGATGGAATTAAGAGAAAGGGAAGGGAAAAGGGAAGGGAGAGAGGGGGGAGGGGGGAGGGAAGTAGGGGAAAGGGAAGGAGGGTGAGATGGAGAGAGAGGGAAGGGAGGAAAGAGGATGAGAGGGAGAAGAAAGGGAGAAGACATTAAAGAAGAAAATGCGTGAGAAGAAGAGAAAGAGAATAGACGAAGGATTAAGGAGAGGAGGGAAAAGGATGAAAGGAGGGAGGTGGGGAAGGGTCGGATAGAGGAAACTTGAGAGAAGGATACAAGAGAAGGAGAAGGAGAAAGGGAGGAAGGAGGGAATAAAGAAAAGAAGGAAGGGATGACTGAAAAAAAACGCAGGGTGAGTGCGTGAGGGAAGGAGGGTAAAGGAAAGGAAGGAGGAAAGTGGAAGGGATTATGCGAGGAGAAGAACATAAGAACATAAGAACATAAGAACGTAAGGAGTCTGCAAGAGGCCGGTTGGCCTATACAAGGCAGCTCCTGTACACTCAACCCCACCTTACCTCACCATCCATGGCTTTATCTAACCTCTTCTTGAATGTATCTATGGTATTGGCACCCACAACATGGCTCCCAAGCCTGTTCCATTCGTCCACCACTCTATTAGTGAACCAATTCTTGCCTATGTCTTTGTTGAATCTGAATTTGTCTAACTTAAAACCATTGCCACGCGTCCTACCTGGCTCTTTCACTCTCAAAATTTTATTGACATCCCCTTTATTAAATCCCTTCATCCATTTATAAACTTCGATCAAGTCTCCTCGCACCTTCGCCTTTCTAGAGTTAACTGCTTTAGCCTGTCTTCATAAGCTGAATAATCTTAGTCCTCCTCCTCTGTACCGATTCTAAAATCTTGATATAAATTCTATAATAGGGGACCAGAACTGAACTGCATAATCGAGATGAGGTCGAACAAAGTTTGAGGATGACTCACGCTCCTTGAGATGAAACCTAGTACTCTGTTTGCCCGATTTTAGCCTGAATGCATTGAGCCCTAGGACGGAGGTCAGCGCTCACTAGGACTCCTAAGTCTCTCTCCCGCCAGACCTGCTTAGAGGAGTGTCATTTAAGGGGTTATTCCTACCTACACTCAAAATGCTGCACTTCCCGACATTGAATTCCATCTGCCACTTCCTCGCCCAATCATATAGTCTGTCAAGCTCATCCTGGAGAACGGTAGCGTCGCTGTCTGATTGGATTACTCTACCGATCTTGGTATCATCTGCGAACTTACTGACATCGCAGAGGGCGGATTACTTTTAAGGAAGGGAATGTATGAAGGAAGGAAGGAGAATGTAGGAAGGGGAGGAAGGAAACGAACGAACGAAGGACAAGAACTAAAGATAAGGAAAGAAGAGAAGGAAGGGAAGGATTCAATAGAGTGTTTGTTTTGCATGAAGTTGATGTTTTTTTTCGATATTTTTTTGTGATGTTTTTCTTTTATCTTTCTTTTATCCTGAATTATTATTATTATTTGTTGTTGTTGTTGTTGTTTACAGAAAAAGAGACAGTTCGAGGGCGTGAAAAAAAGCATTAATGAAAAAAAAGGTCGATACTTACTGCTCCTGAATAAAGTACAGAGGAGTGGCCGAAAGAGAGGTCGATTTCGTGAAGAGAGGTGTCCTGATACCCTCCTCTTGAAAGAGTTCAAGTCGTAGGCAGGAGGAAATACAGATGAACGAAGATTGTTCCAGAGTTTACCAGCATAAGGGATGAAAGAGTGAATATGCTGGTTAACTCTTGCATAAGGGGTTTGGACAGTATAGGGATGAGCTTGATTAGGAAGCCGTGTGAGGCGAGGCCACGGGAGGGGGGGAGGCATGCAGTTAGCAAGCTCAGAAGAGCAGTCAGCGTGAAAATATTGATAGAAAATAGAAAGAGAGGCAACATCGTGACAGAATTTAAGAGGTAGAAGACTATCAGTAAGAGGAGGAGAGCTGATGAGACGAAGAGCCTTAGACTCCACTCTGTCCAATAGAGCTGTGTGAGTGGAGCCCCCCCACACGTGAGATGCATACTCCATACAAGAGCGGACAAGGCCCCTGTATATGAATAGCAACTGTGCGGGGAAGAAGAACTGGCAAAGACTATACAGAACGCCCAACCTCAAGGAAGCTGATTTAGTGAGAGAGGAGATATGAAGCTTCCAGTTAAGATTTTGATTTAAGGATAGACCGAGGATATTCAGTGTTGAAGAAGGTGACAGCTGAGTGTTGTCGAAGAATAAGGGATAGGTGTTTGGAAGATTGTGTCGAGTTGATAGGTGGAGAAACTGTGTTTTTGAGGCATTGAAGGACACAGGGTTTCTTCTGCCCCAGTCGGAAATGATAGCAAGGTCTGAGGTTAAGCGTTCTGCAGCCTCCATTCTGGAGTCGTGCACTTCCTGTTGGAATGATCTTCTATTGAAAGAAGTTGAATAATGCAGAGTGGAATCATTGGCGTATGAGTGGACAGGACAGTTTGTTATGGAAAGAAGATCATTGATGAATAACAGGAAGAGAGTGGGTGATAGGACAGAGCCCTGTGGAACACCACTGTTGATAGGTTTAGGGAAGAACAGTGACCGTCTACCACCGCAGAGATAGAACGGCCGGAAAGGAAACTGGAGATAAAGGAACAGAGAGAGGGATAGAATACGAAAGAGGGCAGTTTAGAAAGCAAAGACTTTTGCCACTCTTTCGAAGGCTTTCTATATGTCTAGCGCAACAGATACCCATTTACTACTACTACTACTACTACAATAATAATAATAATAATAATAATAATAATAATAATAATAATAGTAAAAATAAACCACAGTGGAATTAAAACGACAAAATATCTTGATTAATTTATATTCAGGATTGAAAGTCACAAGTATAAAGGTTAACACACACACACACACACACACACACACACACACACACACACACACACACACACACACACACACACACACACACACACACACACACACACACACTCACACACACACACACCTAATACTGTTCACTTATTTACAACTCACTCTACTGTAACCATTATTATTTTTTTTTGCCTCGTCATGTACAAACTTACCGATATAACTTACACACACACTTACAGGTATAGTTTACACAGGTACGCACAGGTAAATAAATCCCTCCACAGGTATCAACAGGAGGATTTAAAGGCCCATACTTTTAAACGTGTTGGTGCCTCAGATCACTTGTTTCGAAAGCCGCTTGTCGTAGAGAAGATGGCGCCACTATAAACACTTGCCTGCGCCAATACGGGCTGGAGCCGACTACCATCCAGGCCCCTCAAGCAAGCCTACTGGCGCTATAGGCGTAGACGTAAAAAAAAAAAAAAAAGGGAGTTGCTGGCGTTTTCATGGACTGTTTGGTGATTTTTTTTATAGCAAAGGAGTCATTTCAAGGGCATAAAAAAAAAATAATGAAAAAAAAGCCCGCTACTCACTGCTCCTCAGATAGTGATAGTTTTACACGATTTCTTGACCATTAGTAGTAGTAGTAGTAGTAGTAGTAGTCCCCCCCTCCCCCCGACCCCCACCCCCATGAAAGTCGGGCTAATCTTCTCTGTGGCCTTGGAGGTTAGTCGTCGTGAGAACCTTGGGATACATTTAATAATCTGGACCTTTGAGAACTACTTAACAACCACCGCCAGCAGTTATACACACAGGTTTTACGTATACGTGAATTTATACAAGTCTCCACACATTAACGTACATATATACATACAAACATTTATATAAGTACATGTAAACAGACTTAGAAATATACATACATACTTACAAGTACAAATATACGTCGTTTATACATTTTTTTTTTTTTTTTTTTAGTGTTTTCGCGTATGAAATAATTTGGCATTTTTGGGGGAAGGGCTTAAAAATATTCGCTCCATAAATGTTAAGTTTCCTGTATTTGCTGTTGTTGAAAGTATTAGGGTAACATTTTTTTATTTTTTATTTTTTTTGAGGTAAGCGAAAACAATGAGTAAAAATATATTGGCTGTGTGTGGGCTTTATGTGTGTGTGTGTGTGTGTGTGTGTGTGTGTGTGTGTGTGTGTGTGTGTGTAATTATTTATAGTTATAAACACAATCATCTTTACCTGGTTTTCCTTTATTTGCATTTTAATTCCTCCTCCTCCTCCTCTTTTTCGTCTTCTTCCTCCTCCTCCTCCTCCTCCTCCTCTTAATCTTTGTACCCATGATCATAAACACTACACACACCTGCTCCCTCATTCCCCATTTTTATTCCCCATTTATATATTTTAATTCCTCCTCCTCCTCCTCCTCCTCTTTTTCGTCTTCCTCCTCCTCCTCCTCCTCCTCCTCCTCTTAATCTTTGTACCCATGATCATAAACACTTACACACACCTACTCCCTCATTCCCCATTTTTATTCCCCATTTATATACACACTTTATTTTTATATCTATTTACACACCTTTTGATTTTTCACTATTGAACGTTTTGCTTTCCATCACCATCATTATCATCACCATCATCGTCATCTTCTGTTACGTTCCCTTTTTTTTATTTTCTTGTAATTGATACGATATATGTATTACCTTTGTTTACCTGTCTATTGTGCCCCTCATTATCACCTGAAAACGAGGAGGAAGGAGATGAAGAAACAAGAGGAAGAGAGGCAGCGGAGAGTGGATTGGGAAATATGGAAGAGAAAAAAAAAAGAGGAAGGAGATGGAGGAAAAAGAAGAGGGGTTGGGATAGGTTAGGTTAGGTTTGTGTATACCTGGATTGGCTAACCTAAGACATCTATTATTTTTTTGTATTCTTCAATCATACCTGTTTTTAATTAACCTCATTTTGCACTTTTTGTACCTGGAATTTCGCACCCATAACACCTTTCACGTTACACTTTTTAATGATTATACTTCTTCAATTATAACTTTTTAATAACCTCATTATCACCTGTTTGTACCTGGAGTCCTGAACCCTTAACACCTACTTTTTGACAAATTGACACCTGTTAATCTTCTTCAATCACACTTTTTTTTAATTAGCGTTTTTCATACCTGTTTGTACCTGGACTGCTGGATTCATTATAACTTTTACTTTCCACCTGTTGACTCTTCTTTTTCATTTTTTCTAATTAAAGTCATTGATACATTAATTCTCCTCACCTCTCTATTATGATTATGAACCCTTCACAACTTTTCATTAACCTCACTTGCGCCTTTTGTACATGGATTTTCGTACCTGTAACATCTTTATTTATATCCTTCAATCATTTGTCTTCAGTCATTACTTTTTTTTCAATATAAACAACAGATGTATTACTTTTCCTTTACCTTCCTACTACGAATCTTTTTTTCTCTCTCTGTGTCACACCTGTTGTCTTATTTTCATCCACCTGGTAACTCTTCTTTTTCATCATCACACCTGTTGTCTGATCTTCATCCACCTTGTAATTCTTCCTTTTCAGTCATTACTTTTTTTCATTTTAAGTCACTCCTACGTTACTTTTCCTTTCCTTCCTACTACGAACCCTTCTATTTTTATCTGCCTGTCTGTCTTTCGTAATTTGAATATTTTTCCAACTAAAGCTGACCTCTCCTCCAGCCTGTTATTCTTTATTCTTTTTACTGAAGGAGAGCCTGATGTTTTTTTTTTTTCTTCCGTTATGACCTTTTGCTGTTTCCATTGATGTAAGAAAGGCACTACAGCACTCGTCTCATACCACCACCACCCAAAATTGACCTCTCTTTCGGCTACTCTTTACTTTTATCTTTTATAGGAGCGGCGAGTAGCGGGCTTTTTTTTTATTTGTTCACTTTTTGTTCCCCTTGAGCCGTGTCCTCTGATGTAAAAAAAAAAAATGTTCCTGTGTATCCCGATTCATGCATTAATTTAAAATCTTACCTCCATCACTTTCCCTTACCTACCCAACATCCTCACCTCACACATCTTTTTTCTCTTATTTTAACCCCCTTTACTTTTTTTTCTTCCATCACTTTCGCTTACCTGCTCAACATCCTCACCTCACACATTTTTTCTCTTATTTTAACCCCCTCTTACTTTTTATTTTATCCGGTAACTTGCTCTCCCGTCTTTTCTCTCCCCCCTTTCTCGCCTCCCTCGCCTTCCTCACCCTTTCTTCCCCCCCCCCCCCCCCCCCCGCTGTATTCTCTAATCCGGACTTAACCTTACTGCCTAAAATTCTACCTTCCCTCTTTACTCATTAAATATTTTCCTCATTTATTTATTTTCTTAGTGGTTTAACCTTTAGACTTTAACTACCTCCGTCTCTCATACATTCCCTTCCTTAAAAGTAATCCCCTCTCCTCCCATAATCCCTTCCTTTCCGTTTCTCTCTCTCCCTCACACACACACCCTACGTTTTTTTTTCCAGTCATCCCTTCCCTCTTTTCTCTAATCCCTACTTACTTTCTTCCTCTCTCTCCTTCCTTTATATCCTTCTCTCAATGTTCTACTGCTTTTTCACATTTAATATTTTCCTCTCCGCCTTTTCCTCTCCTACCAACTTGATCCTCTGTCTATCTTTCGATATTAATTGTTTTCCTTCCACTCCTTTCCACGTTCAATCTTTTCGCTTCGTCTTTTTCAGTCTTGCCAGTTTTACCGAATATCTTTGAATGCACTTTATTTTTTCTTTTTCTTCACATTTCCCTAAGTATTTTTAGCTTTAGACTTTCACTACCTTTGGATATTAATTTGTTTCCTTTCTCTGCTTTTCACGTTAGGTAATTTCCTCTTCGTCTTTTCCTCTGTTACTCTATTACCAACCCTACCTGATATCTCTAAGTAAACATCTTTTTTTTTTCGCATTTTTCTATGTAATTTTATCTTTCAGCTTTAACCCGGTAGCTGCGGGGATCTTGTTTCTTAAATGTCCCTCTAAGTGAGAACAAAAAAAGAAAAAAAATCATCACTCACGCAAACCATTTCATAATATATATCAAGGCATTTGTGATCACTTTATGCATCATCTACTTTGGGGAGTTTAAATCATGGGAAAAATTTATCCCGGTAAAGCCACAAATTTAGCCCGTTGCTGCTACCGGGTTAACCGAACTATCCTTATAAACTGAATCTTTTCCTTCCACATCTTTTTACTTTAATCTTTTCCTCTTCGCCCTTTTCCATCTTACCAGTTTTACAAAATATCTTTTAACACACTTCCTCTTTCTTTACATTTTCCTAAGTTATTTTCAGATTAAACTTTAACTATCCTTGTAAACTGAATCTTTTCCCTCCACTTCTTTTCACATTCAGTCCATTCTTCTTCGTCCTTTCCTCATTTAGAAGTTTTACTTAATATCTTTAAATAAACATCTTTTTTCCTTCGCATTTTTCTAAGTAATTTTAGATTTAAACTTTAACTATCCTTGTAAATTGAATCTTTTCCTTCCACTGCTTTCTACGTTCAATCATTTCCCTTCGCCTTTTCCTCCACAGCTCTTTTATTCAATATCTTTAAATTCACATGTTTTTTCCAGCCCATTCCTTCCCATTTCATCTTTATTTTTATTTTTTACCCTTGCTTAGTTTTACTTCTTATTCAAGTCTAAAATATCCTCTGATCTTAAAATCCTTCCTGTCTCGCATTTTCCTTTTAAGTTCTCCTCCCAAAGTCATTTCGTAATATAACTTGACTGCAGATTCACACTCGTCTTTTATTTAAGTGTTTTATGTTTTGTTTTGTTTTTACCCTTGCTTAGTTTTCCTTCTTATTCAAGTCTAAAATATCCTCTGATCTTAAAATCCTTCTTTTCTCGCCTTTCCTTTTTAAGTTTTCCTCCCAAAGTCATTTCATAACATAGCTCAACTCAAGTCCTTTATTAATTTTAAGTTGTTTTTTTACCCTTGCTTAGTTTTTCTTCTTATTCAAGTCTAAAATATCCTCTCATCTTCAAATCCTTCCTTTCTCGCCTTTTCCTTTTAAGTTTTCCTCCCAAAGTCATTTCGTAATATAGCTTGACTGCACCTTAACACTCAAGTCCTTTAATTGTCTTCTTTTTTTTACTCTTCCTTAGCTTTCCTTCTTATTCAAGTCTAAAATATCCTGTCATCTTAAAATCCTTCCTTTCTCGCAGTTTCCTTTTAAGTTTTCCTCCCAAAGTCATTTCATAATATAGCTCAATTCAAGTCCTTTCTTTATTTTAAGTTTATTTTTTATTTGTTACCCTTGCTTAGTTTTCCTTCTTATTCAAGTCTAAAATATCCTCTCATCTTAACATCCTTCCTTTCTCGCAGTTTCCTTTTAAGTTTTCCTTCCAAAGTCAGTCGTAATAAAGTTTGACTTCACCTTCACACTCAAGTCCATCTTTCATGTCTCTCTCATTTTCCGCTCACTGCCTTTTCCTAATATATGCTTAACAACATTTTTAAGCACCAGTCTGTTCATTAAGGTCAACGTGTATGCATTTACCTGCTGCTTGATCCTCCCTTTCCCCTTTCCCTTCCATCTTTTATTTTTATCACTGAATTAATTGAAACCAGATCTCTAGAAACCCCAACCTTCTCTTTATCAATGTTATTCAAATCAATGGTGTAGGCAGACTCTTTATCCCTATTTTATCCCTATTTTATCCCTATTTTATCCCTATTTTATCCCTATCCTATTTTATCCCTATTCATTCCTTTATCTATTCAGTCCTTTTATCTACATTTATCTATTTCACTATCTTCTATTTTTTTTCCTTCCATACAAGCTCTCACTTTTTTTTCCTCATTTCCTCCTATTAGTATTTTTTTCATTCTCCTTTTCATACAAGTTTTCAATCTATTGTTTCCCTCATTCTTTAGTATTTTCGTTTTTATTCCATTCGCTCAAATCTCCATCATTTTATTTCTCATTTCCTTTTCGTTTTTGTACATGTATTCCTCCTCTCCTTTTATTTCCACTTTTTTATTTTACTTTTTCTATTTTTCTCCTCTTTCATACAAGCTTTCAATCATTTTTCTCTCAATCCTTCTTTTACTTTCGTTTTTATTCCCTTCGTTCAAATATCAATAATTTTTTTCATTTCGTTTTCTATTTTTTTTTTATTTTTTTTTTACGTTTCTTCCCCCTCCTCCTCATCCTCAGTCCTTTTATTTGCACTTATTTGTTTTATTTATTTCCTATTTTTTTCTCCGCTTTGTACAAGTTTTCAACATTTTTTTCTCATTCCTTCTATTACTGTTCTTTTATCTCCCTTTCATACAAGCTTTCAATATTTTTTTTTATCTCTCTTACTTTTCATCCACGTAGTTTAAGCTCTCAGTTTTTCCCACATTTCCTTCACCTCTTTGTGCATATATTTTCCTTCTCTTCTTCCTCCTCATTAACATCATCATCATCAATATCATCATCATCATATTCTCTTTATTTTAGCTCTCAATCTTGTCTCATTTCCTTCCATTTCTTTGTACATATGTCCCTTCTCCTCCTCCTCCTCCTCCTCTCCTTCATCATCATCATCATCATCATCATTATCATCATCATCCCGTGTCTACCTGTATTTACCTGTCTCCCTCATTTTTCATCCCATTTATCACCTGCCTTTCTTTTTTTTTTCCTCATTCACTTTCGTAAGCCGTCTCGGAAGAAAGATAACTAGGAAGGAAATTAGGTGGAGGAGGAGGAAGGAGGAGGAGGAGGAGGAGATGGAGGAGGAGGTAGTAGTAGTAGTAGTAGTAGTAGTAGTAGTAGTAGTAGTAGTAGTGGAAATGGAGGAGGAAAAGAAAAAAAATGATGCAGGAAAGACCAAATGAAAGAAGAGAGGATGGAAGAAAGAAAGAAAGAAAGAAGGAAGGAAAGAAAGAAAGAAAGAAAGAAGTAGAGAAAGAAAGGAAGGAAAGAAGAGATGAAACAAGAAAGGATGAATATAGGAAGTGAAAGAAGAAGCAGAATAAAGCACATTTAGACAGAGAGAGAGAGAGAGAGAGAGAGAGAGAGAGAGAGAGAGAGGGCTATTGACTTGGCTTTCATATTACCTTTATTAACGTGAATATGAGGGCGAGAGGAAAATGAAAGTGACATTGAGAGTGATTTTAAAGGCGAGGTTGGTAGGTATCAAAGCAAGGGAGTGAAAGTGATGAAGATGAAAAAAATAACGATAGTGATGATGACGGTGATGATGATTGTGATGAATATGATGTTGGTAATTACAGAGCCAGTTGTGTTAGCATATATGGTAGTTAACTAATTGGCAGTGGTAATTAGGATGATAATGGATTGTCAGTGAGGGTGATGATAATGAGGTGTTGATAGTGATGGAAATAATGATGATAATGGTAGTAGTAATCATTTATGCGAGGGTCGTAATGGTAGATACAGTGGGGAAAATAACTATAATGATGATGTTTGATAGTGATGAAAATGATGGTGAGGAGCAGAAATAATGAACCTATGAGGGAAAGAAAAAAATGATGCGGGAAAGATCAAATGAAAGAAGAGAGGAAGGAAGAAGGAAAGAAAGAAAGGAGAGAATGAATGAATAAATGAATGAATGAAAGAAGGAAGAGATGAAACAAGAAAGGATGAATATAGTGAAATGGCGGCAGATGATGATAGTGACGAATATGGTTTAGATAATGATGATGATGATGATAATGAGGATGATAGTGAAACGATAATGAACTGACGTCGGATAATGAAAACCATGAATACAGTAATGAAAATGATGGTGATGATGATGATATGGAGAATGATAGTGAGAGGGTGACCAAAAATCATGAACAAAAGAATTTAAACGAAGATGATTGTGAAAATGAATTGAAGTCAGATAATGAAAACGATAAATACAATAGTGATAATGATAATGATTGTGAAGATGATAGTGAAAAGGGGGAACCAAAAATACTCAAAATAACCCCCCCAAAAAAAATTCGTGATAATGAAAATAACCGAAGATGACTATGACCAATGAAACACGACCCCCCGAAAAAAAATACCCCTTCCCTATCCCCCTTTCCCCCTCACCCTCACCCCCCACACCCACATACAATTACACGACAACAGGTAGACAACATTAATAATAATAATAGTGATTCACAACATCTCACTATCAACAAACACTCTATAACCGCGACTCTCCCAGCGGCGGCGGTGGTATTGGCGATGGTGACGGCGGGTGGTGGTGGTGGTGGTGGAGGGGGTTGGGGAGGTGGAAGTGGTTGTGGTGGTGGTGGTGGTGGTGGTGAGGCAGGATGGTGGTTGGCGGGCTGCCCTCACCTCCGTTTTCTCTCACCTGACATTCCAGAAACACCGCGCTGTACCTGTAAACGAGAGAGAGAGAGAGAGAGAGAGAGAGAGAGAGAGAGAGAGAGAGAGAGAGAGAGAGAGAGAGAGAGAGAGAGAGAGAGAGAGAGAGAGAGAGAGAGAGAGAGAGAGAGAGAGAGAGAGAGAGAGAGAGAGAGAGAGAAAGGAGGGGAAGTACACGAAAGAAAACAAGATAAAACGAAAGAAAAAGGTAAAAAAAAAGAAAACAAGGAAAAGGAAGAGCAGAGAGAGAGAGAGAGAGAGAGAGAGAGAGAGAGAGAGAGAGAGAGAGAGAGAGAGAGAGAGAGAGCAATAAAAGTTGAAGATAAATAAAAAACATTAAATCAAAAATAATATCCAGTCCAGAGAAATGGAAATGAATGATCGAGAGAAAAATATTATTATTAAAAAAATATAATATCCAGGAAAATAAAAAAAATGAATATATGTAGAGAGAGAACGAGAGAGAGAAAATTAAATGAAAAAATAAAGAAAATCCAAAATATAAGAGGAAATGAAAATAGAGAAATAATGGGAAAAAATAGATAAAAGAAAAACCAAAGAAAACAAAATGAAAAATAAAAAATAGGGGAATAGAAATGAATAAGTACATGAAGAAGAGTGAAAGAGAAAGTGAAACGATGAGAAAATTAAAAAAAAGAGGAATCGACAAAATTATATTCCAGAGAAATAGAAATGAAGAGAGAGAGAGAGAGAGAGAGAGAGAGAGAGAGAGAGAGAGAGAGAGAGAGAGAGAGAGAGAGAGAGAAAAGCAATGAAACCAGGTCAAGATGGAGAGAGGAGGAAAAGGCATGGAGAGAAAGTGAGTGAAAATGAGAAAGGAGAGGAAGAAGATGAGAGAGAGAGAGAGAGAGAGAGAGAGAGAGAGAGAGAGAGAGAGAGAGAGAGAGAGAGAGAGAGAGAGAGAGAGAGAGAGAGAGAACACACCTGTAGATTAATTAGGTTACGCGTGTGTTTAGAGGGGAGACCCAGGTAAAGTTTGTCTCGCTCTTTTGTATTCATTCATTCATGGCTAATTCACTGATTCCATTATTCATGTATTCATCTATGTATATTTATTCACCTGCTTCCCCTTTTACTCCTTATACATGCAAACCCACAGAGAGAGAGAGAGAGAGAGAGAGAGAGAGAGAGAGAGAGAGAGAGAGAGAGAGAGAGAGAGAGAGAGAGAGAGAGAGAGAGAGAGAGAGAGAGAGAGAGAGAGAGGAGGAGGAGGAGGAGGAGGAGGAGGAAAAGAAGAGGGAACAGATTAACAAGTACATTCCATTCCCTTTTTCTCTCCCTCACTTCTTTTCCTCTCTTCATTCTTTCTCTTCCATTTCTAAACTCTTTTTTCTCCCTTTTCACTCATTTTTTTCCCTTTCACACACACACACACACACACACACACAAGCACTAAACTAACCTCTGCGTCCTTGAAACTCTGGTACTACACGTGTGGGCGCGCTGAAGACCTGCTGAGTGGCGTAGCTTCAGCAGGTGGTTGGAGAGACGAGAGCGACAGCAGGGCAGGAGGCGGTAGAGGGCCAGCAGGTACCCCTCACGGAACTTTGTATTCATCCAGCAGAGAATGAGCGGGTTGTAGCAGGCGTGGGACATTGCGAGCCAGTGACAGACGAACCAAATGTGTGGCATGTGTGACCAATACTCCACCTCCTCCACGAAGTCCATCAGAACCTGTGTGGGAGTGGGAAGGTGGTGGAGCTATCCGTCGGTTTGGGAAGGTGGATCTCTTGAAAGGTGGACTGATGCGTGTGGGAGAGTGGGAAAGTGGAGGGGCTGTCTGTTTCTTTGTGGAGGTGGATGTCTTAAAAGGTGGAGCGATGTGTGTGGGAGAGGGGGAAAGTGGAGGGGCTGTCTGTCTGTTTGTGGAGGTGGATCTCTTTAAGGTGGAATGATGTGTGTGTAAGAGGGGGAAAGTGGAGGGTCTGTGTCTGTCTGTTTGTGGTGAAAGTCTAAAGGTGGGCTGATGTTTACGTGGAAAGGTGGAATGTCTGTCTGTCTGTCTGTGGACTTGAATCTCTTAAAGGTGTATTGATATTGATACTGATAGTGGAGTAATGTGGAAAGGAATTCCGGAGTGATGTGGAAAGGTCGAATATCCGTCTGTGTGTCTGTCTGTGTGTCCGTCTGTGTGTCTGTCTGTGTGTCTGTCTGTGTGTCTGTCTGTGTAGGTGAAACTCTAGTCTTCTATATAACCGTGGGAGAACAAGAGCAAGAAGTTGGAAATCCTTATACATAAATATTAAAGAAAATTCGGCTTACATTAGAACTGTTGGCGAATGGAAGGGTCTTAATCTTTAGGTGGCTCAAATGTTGTTGTTGTTGTTGTTGTTTTACAGCAATGAAAACAGGTAAAGGGCAACAAAAACAGATCACAAAAACAGGAAACAAAAAAGATCGCGTTTGTCTGTCTGTCTGAGAATGGTTTTAATCTTTAGGTGTTTCAAATGTGTGTGTGTTTTTTTTTTTTTTTTACAGCAATGGAAACAGGTCAGGAGCAACAAAAACAATTCACAAAAACAGGAAACAAAAAAAGATCGTCTGTCTGGGAATGGTGTTAATCTTTAGGTGGTTCAAATTTTTTTTTTTTTACAGCAATGGAAATAGGTCAAGGGCAACAAAAACAGACCACAAAAACAGGAAACCAAAAAAAATCGTCTGTCTGTCTGTGCAGGGGATACTCTAAAAGATGGACAGACGTGAGAAGTCTTGATGGTGGATATTATTTTTTTTCACATGGATGGAAGAAGCAGTTAAAGGCAAACGAAAACCAGGCAACGAAATAAAAGATAAAAAAAAAAATCCCAAAAAACTACTAAAAGAAAAGAAAGCGATAAATTCCAAAAATAAGGTGTGGTGAGATAAGGTGATAAAGGGGAAATAAATAAGCAAATAGAGATGAGTAAGTACATAGAGAGAATAAAACGAAAAAAATAAAGTAGATAATGAAAAAAACATAATATAAGAAAGAGGGTGAGAAGAGTAGAGATTTTTAATACAGTGGATAGGCAGGTAGGGCAGAAAGGTGTTAGTATAGGTGTGTAGGTAATTACAGAGCAGACAGGTAAATAGAGTAGACGTTTTTTAATCAAGGTAAAAAAGTGGGAGTTCTGTGTGAGTATTTACCTAGTTGTATTTACCTAGTTGGAGTTGTACAGGGCCTGGGCTTACGCTCGTGTGGTCCCGTTTCCGTATCTGTATTTGTCTAACTTTGTGTGTGTGTGTGTGTGTGTGTGTGTGTGTGTGTGTGTGTGTGTGTGTGTGTGTGTGTGTGTGTGTGTGTTTGAGGTATTATTAAAAGCCAGAAATGTGTGTTCAAAAGATTGGGATTGGAACGGTGTTGAGATTGAAAAGATTGAAAATGTTGAAAGATGAAAATTCGTGTGTATGGAGAAGCTTCATTTGAGCAGTTTCAAAGGAAGTTGTGTTGAGACAGACGAGGAAAAGCCCGCAGTAGGTTTCGAAAGGCAAGGCAATGAGGTGGATAGGTAAGACTGAAAAGGTGAACAGGTGAAAAGTGAGCAGGTGAACAGGTGTGAAAGTGGAAAATTTGAAAAGATTTGTGTGTAAGTAGACATGAAAAAGTGTTTGTAGAAGAGTTTGTAAATGTAGAAAAGTGAGATAATATGTGACCAGAATTGTAGAAAGGTGAGAATATAAAGGTATGTTGAAATTAATTAAGGTAATTGTGTGTGTGTGTGTGTGTGTGTGTGTGTGTGTGTGTGTGTGTGTGTGTGTGTGTGTGTGTGTGTGTGTGTGTGTGTGTGTGTGTGTGTTCGTATAGTGTTTTGTTTACTCTTTTGTTGTTGTTTACTTGCAAATCACTGTTAACATCCTTCCTTCCCTTTATCTTCCTCTAACCTAATCATTTGTTTACTTGTTTATTTGCCTGGTTTGTCTTGTTTACTTCGGTGAGATTTTCAGCACCCAAAGAAAACTGATTTTTTTTACAGTGAAGGAAGTGAAACGAAGAGCATTTTCGAGTGAGTGAATATTAATCAGAAGACGATGGAAATGAGAACGGCGAGTGTTTAAAAGTGTATTAGATGGAGGAGGAGGAGGAGGAGGAGGAGGAGGAGGAGGAGGAGGAGGAGGAGATTTAAACAATGAATGCGGAAGAAATTAAAGCAGTGAAGGAGAAGTAAAACGAGGAGAAGGAGGAGGAGGAGGAGAATTAAACAAAGAATACGGAAGAAATTAATGCAGTGAAGAAGAAGAAAAGAAGATTAGGAGGAGGAGGAGGAGGAGGAGAAGTAGGAGAATTCACAGATAACCAAATACATTCCGCCTCCTTTTCCTTCCCTCATTCCTTTTCCTCCTCTCTCTTTTGCATCCCTTTCCATCCATTCCTTCCTCTCCCCTTTCACTCCTTTCACTCCTTTTACCTAATTTCCTTTCCATTCCCGCTATCACTGCCTCTAATAATAATAAATACATAAGTCATGAAGTGGTAGATGATTAATTAAATAAAAGTATATGAATAAAAAAATTAATATGCCAAAAAATCAACTCAGTACTTTATTCACTTATCAATTAATGTATATTTTTTTTATTACTTGCTCTCTCTCTCTCTCTCTCTCTCTCTCTCTCTCTCTCTCTCTCTCTCTCTCTCTCTCTTTTATTTTATTCTCTCTCTCTCTCTCCTTTTTTACCTTATTCTTTGTTGTATTTGTTTTCCTTCGTATTCTCTCTCTCTCTCTCTCTCTCTCTCTCTCTCTCTCTCTCTCGCCCATTAAAATTCTGATATCATTATTATTTATACAGCCTTTGATGCGAAAGTCGAAACGTAATTATCTATGTAAAATGCGCCTATCTCGATTTACGTAGCTATTTAAATAACGAGCCATGTGTGTGTCACTCATATTTATCTCTCCCTATTGATCTGTATGTGATTCTGCTGATAGTCTGGTTTATCTGTATACCTGTTTATCTATTTATCTGGACATCTGACTTTCATATCTACTCCTATTTGTATTTGTAAGTGTATATGTATCTATGTATCTATCTATATCTGTGTATATATCTTTCTATCTGCATGTCGATTTTTGCTTTTCATCTCTGTTTCTATTTGTATATATTCGTTTTTTTTTTACTTCTATATCTACTCCTATTTGTATTTTTAAGTGTATAAGTATCCATCTATCTATCTATCTATCTATCTATCTATATCTGTCTATCT
>NC_066527.1:15840010-15857510 GCF_024679095.1 Eriocheir sinensis
TGGAAGGGAATGAAACAGATGAATAAAAAGGGAAGAGTAATAGCAGGAAAGGTAAAGGCAGGTGAGAGAGAGAGAGAGAGAGAGAGAGAGAGAGAGAGAGAGAGAGAGAGAGAGAGAGAGAGAGAGAGAGAGAGAGAGAGAGAGAGAGAGAGAGAGAGAGAGAGAGAGAGAGAGAGAGAGAGAGAGAGAGATGAAAAGATAGAGGAAGGACGAAAGGAAAGGAAAGATAGTGAACAAATAAGAGAGAGAGAGAGAGAGAGAGAGAGAGAGAGAGAGAGAGAGAGAGAGAGAGAGAGAGAGAGAGAGAGAGAGACGAACAGACTGTCAGACTTGAAGTGAAAGAGGAAACGACTTGACAAAAGAAGGAAGAGACGCAGGAGGAAAGAGAGAGGGTGAAGCTGTAAAGGAGAGGAGATGAACACGAGGGAAGGGGAAGGTATAAATAAAAGATGAACGAAGGGGAGGAGAAGCGAGGTGAAGGGTCGGGTGAATGGACAGAAAAACAAACAGAACGAAAGATTTAATGAGACAGGTGTGTCGTTAAGAATTAGCCAGGTATATAAAGAGTCAGTTGTATGGATTAGTAGAGGACAGGTTAGTGGATTGATAGGTTGGGAGGTGAATAGATAAACAGATAAATAGTTGATTAAATAGTTAGATTAATAGGAAGTAGAATGGTTTTAGAAAGATAAATAAAAGGATGTATAGTTGCTTGCATGAAAGGAAGAATGAGTGATTGGATGAATGAATGAATGAACGAATTACTTAAAAAGATAAAGGAAAAAGAAGAGGTGAAGATAAAACAAAAAGAAAAGGAAATGAGATGCAAGTTGATGTTGAGAAAATTTGTGTATAGTGAAAGTCAGTTGTATGGATTAGGAAAGGAAGAATGAGTAATTGGATGAATGAATGAATGAACGAATTAGTTAAAAAAAATGAGAAAGAAAAACGAAGAGGTCAAAATAAAACAAAACAAAAAAAGAAAATGAGATGCAAGTTGATGTTGAGAAAATAGAAACGGAATGAAAAATGAAAAAGAAGGGAATGAGACTAAAGACAGGTGTGTAGGTAGGACATGTAATAATTAGACAGGTGTTCCTCCTTACCTGCGACCTGCACGCTGGCTCAGGTGACCCCTTGGCTCGGCACCCCCACACCTTGCACGCGATTCTGCGGGTGGACAAACAGTTTAATTAATACACATAATAAAAAGAGAGAGAAAAAAAAGGTGTTATGTCCATCAACAGGTGTGCACATAAAGAACAGGTGAGCTAGGCAACAGGTGAAAGGTGTAGGCGGGAAATTGACGAAGAGAGAAGTTAAATATAGAAGCATGAAATGGATGGAAGGGAATGAAACAGATGAAAAAAAAAAGGGAAGAGTAATAACAGGAAAGGTATAGGCAGGTGAGAGAGAGAGAGAGAGAGAGAGAGAGAGAGATGAAAGGAAGGACGGAAGCGAACAGACTGTCAGACTTGGTAGAAAGTATGACGACCAAAGAAGGACGAGAGACGCAGATGGAGAACAAATAAGAGAGAGAGAGAGAGACGCTGTAGAGAGAGAGAGAGAGATGAACACGAGAGAGACGACTTGAGAGAGAAAGAAATAAAGAGATGAAAGACGCGAAGGAGGAGAGAAGCGAGGTGAAGGGTCAGATTAATGGACAGAAAAACAAACAGAGACAGAAGATTTAATGAGACAGGGTGTCGTTAAAATTAATAGTATATAAAGAGTCAGTTATTATGGATTAAATGAGGACAGGTTGAGTAGATTGATAGGTTGGGAGGTGAATAGATAAACAGATAAATAGATTGATTAAATAGTTGAATTAATAGGAAGTAGTGGTTTGAAAGATAAACAAAAGGTGTATAGTTGCTGCATGAAGGAAGAATGAAGTGATTGGATGAATGAATGAATGAACAGTGCCAAAAGATAAAAGGAAAGAAAGAGGTGAAGATAAAACAAAAGAAAAATGAGATGCAAGTTGATGTTAGAAAATTGTAATATAGTAAGTCAGTTGTATGGATTAGGAAGGAAGAATGAAGTAATTGGATGAATGAATGAATTAAGACGAATTAGTTAAAAAATAGAAAAAAACAAGAAGAATTAAGATATTAAATAGGTGAAGCACAAGTTGATGTTGAAATAGAAACGAATACGAGGAATGAGAGGTAGAATGAGACTAAAGACAGGTGTAGGTAGGACATGTAATAATTAGACAGGTGTTCCTCCTTACCTGAAGCCTGCACGCCTGGCTCAGGTGACCCTTGACTCCCAGCACCCCACACCTTGCACGCGATTCTGCAGGTGGACAAACAGTTTAATTAATACACAAAATAAAAGAGAGAAAAAAAGATTCAATCATCAACAGGTGTGCACACTTGAGCCGGTGAGACAAACAACAAATTGAAAGGTAGGCAGGAAACTGACGAAGAGAAAGTTAAATAAACATGAAATGGATGAAGGAATGAAACAGATGAAAAAAAAAGGAAAATATGCTGAGAAAATTCTGGGCGGTGAAAGAGAGATGAGAGAGAGAGAGAGAGAAAAGGTGAAGGGTCGTTGAATGGACAGAAAAACAAACAAACGAAAGATTTAATGAGACAGGTGTGTCGTTAAGAATTAGCCAGGTATATAAAGAGTCAATTGTATGGATTAGTAGAGGACAGGTTAGTGGATTGATAGGTTGAGAGGTGAACAGATGAACAGATAGAATTACTTGATTGAATTGTTACATACATAGGAAGTCAGGTATTTGTGTGTATTGAATGTCATATGTTAGGATTAGGAAAGGACAGATTAGTGGATTGATAGGTTGGGAGGTGAATAGATAAACAGATAAATAGTTGATTAAATAGTTAGATTAATAGGAAGTAGAATGGTTTTAGAAAGATAAATAAAAGGATGTATAGTTTAGCACATGAAAGGAGGAATGAGTGATTGGATGAATGAATGAATGAGACAATTACTTAAAGATAAAGGAAAAGAAAATTGAAGATAAAACAAAAGAAAAGGAAATGAGATGCAAGTTGATGTTGAAAGAACATGGCATAGTGAAAGTCAGTTGTATGGATTAGGAAAGGGAAGAATGAAATAATTGGATGAATGAATGAATGAACGAATTAGTTAAAAAAAAATAGAAGAAAGCAAAACAGAAGAAGATGAAAATAAAACAAAACAAAAAAAAAAGAAATGAGATGCAAGTTGATGTTGAGAAAATAAGTGGAATGAAGGAAATGAAAAAGAAGGAATGGACTAAGACAGGTGTGCCAAGTGGGACGTAGCCGTAGACAGGTGTTATCCTTACCTGCGACCTTTTGCTTAGCTCAGGTGACCCCTTGGCTCAGCACCCCACACCTTGCACGATTCTGCGGGTGGACAAACAGTTTAATTAATACCTGTCAAGAGAGAAAAAAAAGGTGTTATGTCCATCAACAGGTGCATAAGAACACAGGTGAGCTAGGCAACAGGTGAAAGGTGTGAGCGGAAATTGACGAAGAGAAGTTAAATATAGAAGCATGAAATGGATGGAAGGAATGAGAGAGAGAGAAAGAGAACGAAAAGGAAGAGAGTAATAAGATGAGAGAGAGAGAGAGAGAGAGAGAGAGAGAGAGAGAGAGAGAGAGAGATTAGTAATTAAATGAAGACATTCAGTTATTAATTGATTTAGACAGATGAATGGATTGTTAGATTGAGAATGAATGAGATTAAATAATTGAATGAAGACATGCAGTTATTAATTGATTTAGACAGATGAATGGATTGTTAGATTGATGATAAGATGATTGATTTCATCGTCGGGTGGTGAATATGAATAGATAAATTTCGTTAAATGTATTGGAGTAGGGCAGTAGATGGAATAGATGAATGAATAGGTAAATTTCGTTAAATGTATTTAGATAGATATTGAAGGTGATAAGTGAATAAGTTATAATTGCACGTGCACAGATGAATGGATTGTTAGATTGAGTGATAGATGAATTGATTATAGATGGAATAGATGAATATGAATAGATAAATTTCGTTAAATGTATTGGAGCTAGAATGATAGAAAGATGAATAAGTGAATAGTTATAGTTACGTGCACACATACAGACATACAAACATACATATATACTTACATACATACATTCATACATAAGAGGTAGATGAGTTTATTGAATAACTGATTGATTGCCTTACTGAGCAATCACAAACTAGACCTATCTTTCGGCCACTCTTCTGAGCTTTTTATAGGAGCAGCGAATAGCGGGCTTTTTTTTTTTTTCATTATTATTATTATTATTATTGTGTGTGTATTATTGTATTGTGTGTGGCTATTATTATTATTAGTATGTGTGTGTGTGCGTGTGTGTGTGTTATTTTTTGTGTGTGTGTTATTATTGAGATCTCTCCTTTGCAGTCAAAAAAAAAGATTCGGAGTTATGTTTTTCTTCTTCAGATATTGATAAAAAAAAGGTGAAACTAATATTACTGAGAGAATAAGTGAATGAATGAATGAATGAGAAAGGAAAGGAAGGAAGGAAGGAAAAACGAAAGAGTGACTGAATGAAAGAATGAATGAATGAACGAATCAGTTAAAAAAAATGGAAAATAGGAGAAAAGGAAAAAAAATAAAAGAAAGAAATAATTAGGTGAAGAAATAAATTACAGAGGTGCCCTAACTGACTAATTAAATAAATGTCTGACTTCTTGACGGAATAAATGCTCGACCAAAAGACAAATAAAGACTAAGGAAGTATCATAAAACAACCATAAGAAAGGTAATGTTTTCACCTGGGAGAGGAAAACGCAATTAATGAAGTTAGGCAATTAAGAGAGAGAGAGAGAGAGAGAGAGAGAGAGAGAGAGAGAGAGAGAGAGAGAGAGTATCAGAGACTAAGGTATCATAAAACAATATGAAAGGTAATGTTTTCTGGGAGAAGGCGCAATTAAATGAAGTTAGGCAATTAAACCATAAGAGAGAGAGAGAGAGAGAGAGAGAGCAATTAGAGAGAGAGAAAATTAATTAGAAAGAATTAGGTTTTAATTATATACTCAGGCAGAAGTACTCCATTACGATGTTTAGTTGTTTTTGTGATAATGATAATGAGAGGAAAATTAATAGAAACAATTCAGTTTAATTATATGGTGTCCATACACGTGTTTAGTTATGTTTCCGCGTGTGTGTGTGTGTGTGTGTGTGTGTGTGTGTGTTATGAAGACAAGTCGTAATTAGAGAAGTAATAAAGGCAATTAACGTCTGGAAGGAGATGAAATGTTTTGAAAATGACCCGGAGCGTAAAAGTTAATGGAAAAGTCTGAATAACATGATTGCTCGACAGTTTTCAAGCGGATTAAAAAAAAAAAGAGAAAACTAAACCAGCGTGAAATGCTAAAATTGCGTTTGACTGGTAAGCGAGAAAAAGGGAAAATAAAATAAAAAGGTCAAAACTGAATATGGCAAGTAAATGAAAAGCAGAAAACTGTACTCTTGTGGCATATCTTGTGAGCGCTTTTTGTGGGAGCAGCGAGTAGCGGTTTTTTTTTGTTTTTCATTATTGTTTCCTTTTTTTTTTGCCCTTGAGCTGTTCCTTCTGCTGTAAAATAAAAAGTTGTAAATATGTTAATGAAAAAGAAAAGAAAACATGAACTTGTAGTATAGATGATAGAACTGCAATGACACGAGTATAGCGCATGATCCCAACCCAACCTTTGCCTACCCCGAACTGTTAAAAGCAAGACAGAAAACAGAGAAAGAATGAAAACAGAGAAAGAATGAAAACAGAAGATGAAAACAGAAAAGAATACAATGAAATACAGAGAAAAGAAATGAAAATAAGGAAAGAAGATAACTCAAAGGAATAGGAAACCTCCTTAGAAAGGAAATGAAAATAAATTTACATGTATTAAGGAAAAATAAGCAACTCGTAATCAACCCAAAAATATAGCAAACCTGAAGAAAAGGAAGAAAAAAAAACCTGCCAACTTCTGTATCATCAATAGGAAACCTCCCTATAAAAAAAAATAATAATAAACTTACATGTATTAAGGGAAAAAAATAGGTTAACCAAATCAACCCAAAAAAATATAAGGAAAGAAAAATGAAAAATAAAAGGAAGAAAAAAGGAAGAAAAAATAACTCGTAAATCAATAGAAACCTCCCTATAAAAAAAAATTAATAATAAGCTTACATGTATTAACGGAAAAAAATAGGTTAACAAATGAGCAAATAAAAATAATAATAAACTTACATGTATTAACGAAAAAAATATGTCAACCAAATCAACCCTCAAAAAATATGTTAACACGAATATGGCTATGAAATAAAATAAAAAATAAGGAAAGCAAAAATAAAACGAACATCAAACAAAACAATTTCTGCAAAAAAAAATAAAAAAACAATTGATAAATGAAAAACATGAAAAACTGAGACAAAAAAAAACAAGAGTAAAACAAAACAAACAAAACAATTAACGAAACTGGGTGATGGAAGCAACAGGTGAGAGAGAGAGAGAGAGAGAGAGAGAGAGAGAGAGAGAGAGAGAGAGAGAGAGAGAGAGAGAGAGAGAGAGAGAGAGAGAGAGAGAGAGAGAGAGAGAGAGAGAGAGAGAGAGAGAGAGAGAGAGAGAGAGAGACAGAGGACAGACAGACAGACAGACAGACAGAGAGGCAGAGAGACAGACAGAGAGAGAGAGAGAGAGAGAGAGAGAGAGAGAGAGAGAGAGAGAGAGAGAGAGAGAGAGAGAGAGAGAGAGAGAGAGAGATTAAAAGAGCAATTAACGAGAGAGAGATGTTGACAGAATGACCTGGAAGACAGACAAGTTAATGGAAGAGAGAGAGAGAGAAGTTTTCAAGCGGATTAGAAAAAAAGAGAACTAGAGAGAGAAATGCTAAAATTGCGTTTGACTGGTAAGCGAGAAAAAGGGAAAATAAAATAAAAAGGTCAAAACTGAATATGGCAAGTAAATGAAAAGCAGAAAACTGTACTCTTGTGAATATCTTCTGAGCGCTTTTTGTGGGAGCAGCGAGTAGCGGTTTTTTTTTCATTATTTTTCATTATTATTTTGTTTTTTCCTTGAGCTGCTCTGATGTAAAATAAAAGTTGTAAATATAAGAAGAAAAAGAAAAATCATGAACTTGTAGTATAGATGATAGAACTGCAATGACACGAGTATATAAATCCCAACCAACCTTTGCCTACCCTGTTGTTGAAGCAAGACAGAAAACAGAGAAAGAATGAAAACAGAGAAAGAATGAAAACAGAGAAAGAATGAAAACAGAGAAAGAATGAAAACAGAGAAATACAAAGGAAAAGAAAGAAAGGAAAGAAGATAAAAGGAAGGAAAAGGGAGAGGAAAATGAAAAATAAAAGGAAGAAAAAATAACTCGTAAATCAATAGAAACCTCCCTATAAAAAAAAAAAATAACAAACTTACATGTATTAAGGGAAAAAAATAGGTTAATCAAATCAACCCCAAAAAAATATAAGGAAAGAAAAATTAAAAATAAAAGGAAGAAAAAAGGAAGAATAAATAACTCATGAATCAATAGAAACTTCCCTATGAAAAATAAAAATAATAATAAACTTACATGTATTAACGGAAAAAAATAGGTTAATCAAATCAACCCTCAAAAAATATGTTAACACGAATATGGCCTTGAAATAAAATAAAAAAATAAGGAAAGCAAAAATAAAACAAACATCTAACAAAACAATTTCTGCAAAAAAAAATAAAAAAACAATTGATAAATGAAAAACATGAGGACAAAAAACAAGAGAAAAAAACAAAACAAAACACAAATAATGAACAGGTGAGAGAGAGAGAGAGAGAGAGAGAGAGAGAGAGAGAGAGAGAGAGAGAGAGAGAGAGAGAGAGAGAGAGAGAGAGAGAGAGAGAGAGAGAGAGACAGACAGACAGACAGAGACAGACAGAGAGAGAGAGAGAGAGAGAGAGAGAGAGAGAGAGAGAGAGAGAGAGAGAGAGAGAGAGAGAGAGAGAGAGAGAGAGAGAGAGAAAGAGAGACAGACAGACAGACAGACACACAGACAGACACACACACACACAGAGAGAGAGAGAGAGAGAGAGAGAGAGATCTCCTCGTAATTCTTCTTGCTGTTTCTTTTTTCTTCTCCTTCTCTTCCCTTCTTTCTTTAATTATTTTCTTCTTATTCATTATCTCAATTTCTGTCTCATTTTCTTGTCATTATCCTCATTATTATATCTTGCTGCTTCTCTTTTTTAATCCTCCTCCTCCTCCTCCTCCTCCACCTCCTTCTTTCTTCATCCCTCATTTGCTAGGTCATCAGCTCCCATTATTAATTCTAAGTTCTTCACAAATGAGATTACGCCTGAAGAATATTAAATTAGGGTCCTTCTTTTTCTTCTTCTTCTTCTTCTTCTTCTTCTTCTTTTTCTTCTTTCTCTTCTTCTTTTTCTTTAATTTAGTCTACCTCTGTCTATCTAATTATGTATCTATGTTTCTTCTTTCCCTCTTCCTCTTTCCCCTCTTCTTCTTCCTCCTCATTTTATTGTTTTTTTTTTCTTTCTCATTCTTAACATGCTTATTTTTTTTACTTTAATTCCCTTTATTCTCTTATCACTTCTTCTCCTTCTTATTTGTGTTTTTCTTCTTTCTTCTTTTTATTTTTCTTCTTTTTTTATTATTATCTTATTACTTATTCTATTTTTCTTCTTCGTCGTTATGCTTTTCCTCTTATTCTTTATTACCTCCGGCGACGAAGTTAGTAGGAGGTTATATTTTCGGTCCGGTCAGTATGGTTATTTATTTGTTTGTTTGTTCGTGAGCAGTCTCCTGTGCACAGTTTTGCGGATATCTCAACCAATTTTTCAGGGAAGCTTCGTGTCCATCCAGAATAGAACCCATTAATTTTTTTATGTCAAAGGTCAAAGGTCAAGGTCGCACAAAACGTCAGATTGACCATAACTTCGGTTCTCGTCGTCGTAGAAGCCTGAGACTTGGTTCATATTTTAGCTCATGGAAAGACGCACCGTGCAAGGCCTTGACCTTGACCTTTGACCTTGACCTCGAAAAGTTCAAGGTAAAAGTTTCCAAACAAATAGAATTTCATCAAATTTCGAAACAAATGCTTCCATATGATGCATAGGATCACAGTTGATGCCCATACTAATTCTCAGGACGATCTTTGGCGGCGGTGTGCACTCTCCGATGCTATGTGTCTAGTTATTATTATTTTTCTTTCCTCTTTACTTTTTCCTCCTTTTCGTCTGATGTTCTTTTTTCCTCACCTCTTTTTTTCTCTCATTTCTTTTTCTCCTCCTCTTTCTCTTTTTTTTCCTTTTCTCTTCCTCTTTTTTATCTCTTTGTTACTCTTGTTTATTTATTTTTCCTCCTTCACATGCTATATTTTATTCTTTTCCTCCTTTTTACCTTATACCCTCTGCCTTTTTATGGTTTTCTTGTTCTCTTTCATCCTCCTCCTCCTCCTCCTCCTCCTCCTCGTCATCCTCCTTCTTTCTCGTTCCTTTTTTTTTTTTCATTCTCTTCTTTTCCTCCTCTTCTTCTAAGTCCTCCTCCTAGTCTTCATTTTCCTCGCCGTCGTCGTCGTCCTCCTCCTCCTCCTCCTCCTCCTCTTTTGGAGAAGTTCGTGTAATCTCAAACTACCACTCTCTCTCTTTCCACCTCTCAATTAACCTCTCTTTATTTTTTTTATTTAAACATGTTCAGTACATTAGTACATGGCAGTATTATTTGTCTATGCTAAAGTTCCCCCGACCGTTGGGGAGCTATTTAAAAGCTTCTGCCGATTATATTATATAATTATATACATGTTTACGGTGGGTGTAGGAGTAGCCACCTGTGGGACGCAACCTTCATCTGCTGAGTGGACAGTTGTGTCACATCCACATCAGCAGTGAGGTTGTTCCACCACACCACCGCTGCGATGGAGAAGGCACGTTGGTGGGTGCTGGAGCGGGCCATTGGCACTTCCAGGAGGGAGGCGTTGCTCAGCACCGTTCTCATGCTGCGCTCAGACCTCCTCCAGGTAACCCTCAGGTCCGTCAGGTGGGGCACTAGGCCCACTTGTGCCTTGTGTAGCACCGTCAGGGCAGCGACGCGGCGACGGTGCTCCAGGCTGCTCAGCTGGTTCGTGGCTGGTCTTGCCCGTCCCTCGTGTGGGTGTTGTTGTTGTTGTTGTTGTCGATGTCGTTGTCGCTGTGTCTCCCACTGGCTCGGTCGGTGGTGCTGGGTGCCGTTGATGAGGCGTTCAGCCCTCCTCTGCACCTTGTCTAGCAGGTTGAGGTGGCAGCGGGCGCTGGCCATCCAGGTGAGCGGTGCATACTCGATCACTAGATGGACTTGTGCCTTATAGAGGGTGTTCAGGCCCTCAGCATCGAGGAGGTTCTTCATGCGGCGCAGGAGGTTCACTTTCTGGGAGGCTTTGTGCGCCACCCTTTCAAGGTGACGGTCGAACCGCAGCTGGGAGTCCACCTCCACGCCCAGGATGTCGACGCTGGCCTGCAGGAGGATGGTGTCGTTCCCGAATCTCAGTCTGCCGTGGAGTTGCCTCGCGTCCTCCCGAGAACGTGATATTACCATGGCCTGGGTTTTGTCAGGGGCAAACCTGACTTGCCACCTCTTTCCCCAGGCCATTATGTCTGCCAACTGTCTGTTGACGGACTCTATCACGTCCTGGGCTTCCTCCCTCTTGTATGTTCTGGAGAGGGTGCAGTCGTCGGTGTAGGCGCTTGCTGCCGGGATGGTTTGCAGGAGGTCGTTAAAGTATATGTTCCACAGAATAGGTCCAAGGACGGACCCCTGTGGAACGGAGGCCTCCACCGGGAAGCTGGTCGAGGTGCTTCCGTTGACTGCTACGCGGAGGCTCCTGCCTAACAGGTAGTTTGAGAGCAGGCGCAGGAGGTCCCCCGTGATGCCTAGTTGCTGTAGCTTCGCCGTCAAACCGCGGTGCCAAACGGAGTCGAACGCGCCAGCTATATCCAGGGCAATCACGAGAGAGGGGTGGCCGTCATCAAGGGCGTCATGCCAGGACTTTGAGAGGAGAAGGAGGAGGTCTCTCTCTTTAAACAGGGTTTACAAAAGATTGTGCTAAAGTTGAAGGTTTTAAGCTTCGTCTCTCTCTCTCTCTCTCTCTCTCTCTCTCTCTCATACTATCTCTAAAACGATTAACATTTTCATTCAACATAATTTTCCGGTCCAAAAATGAACCATCTTGTCATTTAACTTTTTTTTTTTTATAATTACCCCCAAAAATTAATTTCCAGGTCTTTTCAATTCATTAACTCGACTAATTAACCTTTCCACCTGTCCACCAAGGAATTTTTTTTTTACGTGCTATAAATTCTAATGAGATGGCTTTTTTATGGTGGTAATGGTTATGGTGGTGGTGGTGGTGGTGGTGTGGTGGCAATGGTGCGAGAGAAAAAATGAAAAAAAGAGAGAAATAAAACAAAGAAAGAATGAATGAGTGAAGGAAGGAATGATAGAAAAAAGGAAGGAAGGAAGGAAGGAAGGGAGAAAGATAGAAAGAAAGAAAAAAGAAGGAAAAGAAGAAAGGAAAAAAAGATAGAAATAATGAAAGAAAGATAGAAAATAAGTAAAAAGGAAAAGAAAATAAGAATGGAAAGGAAAGGAAATAAATAAATAAATGAAACACTGAAAGAATGAATGAAAAATATGAAAGAAAGAAAGGGAGAGAGAGAGAGAGAGAGAGAGAGAGAGAGAGAGAGAGAGAGAGAGAGAGAGAGAGAGAGAGAGAGAGAGAGAGAGAGAGAGAGAGAGAGAGAGAGAGAGAGAGAGAGAGAGAGAGACTGACAGACAGACAGACAAAGAGACAGAGAGCAAGGCGTTCGTTAAAGGTAATGAAAGAAAGTTAAAGCGGAAAGTTAGAACGAAAGAGAAGAGAGACACTTGAAAACCTGAAGCAAGAAATTAGAAAATAAAGATAATAAGAGAAGAGAACAAACGAAGACGATATAAATCAAACAGACGTAAAGACAAATGCAAGTCTTCATGTGAAAGAATGGCATAACAGAAAGAATGAAAGAAGGAAGGAGGGAAGAAAGGAAAGCTGAATGGATAAGAAAGAATGAAAGAAAGAAAGGAAAGAAAGAAAGACAGAATGAATGAAAGAAGGAAGGAGGGAAGAAAGGAAAGCTGAATGGATAAGAAAGAATGAAAGAAAGAAAGGAAGGAAAGAAAGACAGAGAGAGGAAGAATGAAAAATGAATGAAAGAAGGAAGGAGGGAAGAAAGGAAAGCTGAATGGATAAGAAAGAATGAAAGAAAGAAAGGAAGGAAAGAAAGACAGAGAGAAAGAAAAATGAATGAAAGAAGGAAGGAGGGAAGAAAGGAAAGCTGAATGGATAAGAAAGAATGAAAGAAAGAAAGGAAAGAAAGAAAGACAGAATGAATGAAAGAAGGAAGGAGGGAAGAAAGGAAAGCTGAATGGATAAGAAAGAAAGAAAGAAAGAAAGAAAGAAAGGAAAGAAAAAGACAGACTATGCCCTCCACCTCCCTCCCCACCCTCCCATCCACTCCCGGGGGCGGTCGAGTGGTCAGCGTTTGGCCGTGGTGAACCCGAGGACTTAGGTTCGAGTCCCACCGATGATCGCTGACAATTTTCAACTATTGCTGAGTGACGGATGACTACCCACATGCTGCCCGGAATTTTAATGAACTCAAACCTCAGCGACTTCAGAGAGAAAGAAGGAAGGAAGGAAGAACGGAAATTAAAGCGAGAAAGAAAGGAAAATAAATAAAGAATGAAAGAAAAAGAATGATGAATAAGAGAGAGAGAGAGAGAGAGAGAGAGAGAGAGAGAGAGAGAGAGAGAGAGAGAGAGAGAGAGAGAGAAAGAAAGGAAATAAAGATAGAAAAAAAGGAAAATAAAGAAAGAAAGAAAGATAAAGAAAAGGAAAGAAAGAAAAAAGTATGAATGAGAGAGAGAGAGAGAGAGAGAGAGAGAGAGAGAGAGAGAGAGAGAGAGAGAGAGAGAGAGAGAGAGAGAGAGAGAGAGAGAGAGAGAGAGAGAGAGAGAGAGAGAGAGAGAGAGAGAGAGGGCACCGAGCAAGACTCATACACCACAGCACCCACTATAAATTAAATCCGCCCGCTCCACAACCGGACTGGGGTCATCTAGGAGGCCCCCCAAGAGAACCTACCAACGCTTCAGGCAGCACAATAAAAATAAGAACACTTCCCTTACCTCGAATACGTGAAGATGATGACGAGGAGCGGGAAGAAGTATTGCAGCACCATTAGACTCATCGTGTAGTACTTCCTCAAGACCTCGTTCGGCCAGTCCTCGCGGCAAACCTCCCTTCCATACCACTGATAGATGCGGAGGTCTGGGGGAGGAGGAGAAGGAGGAGGTGGAGGTGGAGGAGGTGGAGGAGGAGATAGAGGAGGAGGAAAAAATATAAAAAGGAAAGAAAAAGAGGAAGAAGAGGAAAAAGAAGAATTAAGTGCAGGAGGAGGAAGAGGAAGACGAAGACGAATAATAAAATAGAAAACGAAGAAGAGTTAGAAGAAAATTAAGAAAGAGGAGGAGGAGGAGATGGAGAAGGAGGAGGAGGAAAAAAATATAAAAAAGAAAGAAAAAGAGGAAGAAGAGGAAAAAGAAGAATTAAGTGCAGGAGGAGGAGGGAGAGGAAGACGAAGACGAATAATAAAATAGAAAACGAAGAAGAGTTAGAAGAAAATTAAGAAACAGGAGGAGGAGGAGATGGAGAAGGAGGAGGAGGAAAAAATATAAAAAAGAAAGAAAAAGAGGAAGAAGAGGAAAAAGAAGAATTAAGTGCAGGAGGAGGATGAGGAAGAGGAAGACGAAGACGAATAATGAAATAGAAAAACGAAGAAGAAAAAGAGTAAGAAGAAAATTAAGAAAGAGGAGGAGGAGGAGGTGGAGGAGGAGAAGGAGGAGGAAAAATAGATAGAAAGGAGAAAAAGAGGAAGTAGAGGAAAAAGAACAATAAAGTAGGAGCAGGAAGGAGGGAGAGGAAGACGAAGACGAATAATAAAATAGAAAAACGAAGAAGAAGAAGAAGAAGAAAATTAAGAAAGAGAAGGTGGAAGAGAAGGAAAAGGTTAGGCAGAGGAGGAGGAAGGATAGAAAAATTAGGATAGACAGCAAGAAAGTTAAGGAAAGGAAGAAGGAAATTAAGGGAGAGAACGAGGGAAGGGAAGGGAAAACAAAACAAAAGAAAGAAGGATGAAAGGAAGAAAGGAAGGAAAATAAAATGGTAAAGGAGAAAGGGAAGAAAATATTGGAGGAGAGAGAGAGAGAGAGAGAGAGAGAGAGAGAGAGAGAGAGAGAGAGAGAGAGAGAGAGAGAGAGAGAGAGAGAGAGAGAGAGAGAGAATATACGAATCAGAAGCCGGTTAGCAGTAAATAAAAGGGAAATTAAATAAAAAAAGAACTGGTTTGGATGGAAAAGTCTTAAGAGAGAGAAAATTGTATCCATCGTTTGCAGAAATCCGCCGTGAAATTGTGTGTTTTGTATGTGTTTGACAGCCTGAAACATACACACACACACACACACACACACACACACACACACACACACACACACACACACACACACCTGTCTTGTGTTTTCATACCTGCAGTAGCTTTCACTTTCACACTTGTATTGCACCTTCACACGCGTACACCTGTCCTCCTATATCTACACACACACACACACACACACACACACACACACACACACACACACCTCTATTTCCACTCCAGTACACCTTGTCACAACTTCACACCTGGTCACTCACCCCTTCACACCTGACATCCACATCAACACACCTGTCCACACACCTCTGTCCCCCTTCACCCTCACACCTGTTCTCACCTGTCGGATCGAGGCGCGAGAAGACAGCGATGGGCAGGGTGGTGACGAGAGCCATGACCCACACGCCCGCTATGATGCCCTTGGCTTGGCAGCGTGTCATGCGGGGCCTCAGCGGGTAGATGATGGCCAGGTAGCGGTCCAGGCTGATGGCCACGAGGGTATAGGCCGAGACGAAGATGGACACGGCCTGGGAAGATGATGGGAGGAAGTGATAACGAGGAGGATGAAAAGGAAAGAATATTAAGTGGAGGAAAATGGGAGGAAAGTAAAAATATAGTAAGGTAAGGTAAATATAGTATAGGAAAAAAAGAGGAAAGGAAAGGAAAGCAAATAAAGCGAGAGGAAAGGAAAGTGTAGAGAGCGAAAGGGAAGTGAAGAAAAGGAAAGGATGGGAAAGGAAAAGAAAGTAGAGCAAAGGAAAGGAAGATGATGGGAGGAAGTGATAATGAGGAGGATGGAAAGGAAAGAATAGTAAGGGAAAGAAAATGGGAGTAAAGTAAAAATATAGTAAGGTAAGGTAAAGTAAAATATAGTATAGGAAAAAAATTGGAAAGGAAAGGAAAGCATATAAAACGAGAGGAAAGGAAAGTGTAGATAGCGAAAGGGAAGTGAAGAAAAGGAAAGGATTGGAAAGGAAAAGAAAGTAGAGCAAAGGAAAGGAAAGAAAAATAAAGGAAAACCAAAGGAGAGGAAAGAAAAGGAAAAAATTAAAGGAATGGAAAGGAAAAGAAAGTAGAGCAAAGGAAAGGAAAGAAAAATAAAGGAAAACCAAAGGAGAAGAAAAGAAAAGAAAAGAAGGAAAGGAAGGGAAAGGAAAAGAACGTAGAGCAAAGGAAAGGAAAGAAAACCAAAGGAGAGGAAAGGAAAGGAAAAGAAGGAAAGGAAGGGAAAGGAAAAGAAAGTAGGACAAAGGAAAGAAAAGAAAAATAAAGGAAAAACAAAGGAGAGGAAAGGAAAGGAAAGGAAGGGAAAGGAAAAGAAAGTAGAGCAAAGGAAAGGAAAGAAAAATAAAGGAAAACCAAAGGAGATGGAAGGAAAGGAAAGGAAGGGAAAGGAAAAGAAAGTAGAGCAAAGGAAAGGAAAGAAAAATAAAGAAAAAACAAAGGAGAGGAAAGGAAACGAAAAGAAGGAAAGGAAAAGGAGGGAAATGAAAGAGATATTAAAGAACATAAGAACATAAGGAGTCTGCAAGAGGCCGGTAGGTCTATACAAGGCAGCTCCTGTGAACCTAACCCCACCTAACCTCACGATCCATAAATATACCCAATCTTTAACCGTATGTATCCATCGTATTGGCACTCACTCACCACATGACTACCGAGCCTGTTCTACTCATTCACCACTCTGTTAGCAAACCAATTCTTGCCTATGTCCTTGTTGAATCTGAATATATCCGATTTAAACCCAATACCACGTGGCCTACCCGGTTCAGTTACCATCCGAACTTTGTTAATATCACTCTTATCAAAGTCTTCCATCCGTTTATAAGATCCAATCAAGTCTCCTCGCACCCTTCGGCTTTCTAGAAAAGGGGGAGGATAATGATAGGTCTTCCGGGAAAGGCATGATGACAATTCGAACTTAGGCTGTGTAGCGCGGTTGATGAAATTGAAGGTGAAGATAGGAAGGGCGTTGCAAGATGGTGAAGGGTGGTGATAAATGGAGGAGACTGAAAAGGAAGTGAATGGAAAGGGGAGGAAAAGAAAGGAGAGGATATTAAGAAAAGGGAAATGAAAGAAAAAAGAAAGAATGTGCAAAGAAAGAAGAGTAATGGAAAGGAAAAAAAAGGAAAACCAACGGGAAGGAAAGGAAAGGAGAGGAAATTAAGGAAAGGGAAATGAAAGAAAAAAGAAAGAATGTGTAAGGAAAGCAAAGCATGGGAAAAGAGAAAAATAATGAAAAACAACGGAGAAAAAAAGAAAGGAGGAAAAGCAAGGATAGGAAATTAAGGAAAAGGGAAATGAAAGAAAAAAGAAAATGTGCAAGGAAAGAAGAACAAAGGAAAAAGGAAAACAATGAAAACCAACGGAGAGGAAAGGAAAGGAGAGGATAGTAAAGGAAAAATAAGGGAAAAAAGAACAGATAAGGCAAGGAAAGTAAGAAAGAAAGAAAAGGAAAGAAAAAGAGAAAAGAAAAGGATAGGAGAGGAAATAAAATAAAAAGGAAAAGAGGAGGATAGCGATATAGTCTAAAGAGGAAGTTCTTGATTTATATAGATACAAGCCAAAAAAGATAAATAGATAGATAGATAGAAAGATAATACGCTGATAGACCTAGAAGCCGATAGATAGTTGAGGAAGTAGACTCGTTGATTAAGAAGAAAGATTGATAAAAGAAAAAGAGTGCAGAGGTTAATATCTTCTCGACGTCTCATTAGCTGAAGATTGGAGAGAGAGAGAGAGAGAGAGAGAGAGAGAGAGAGAGAGAGAGAGAGAGAGAGAGAGAGAGAGAGAGAGAGAGAGAGAGAGAGAGAGAGAGAGAGAGAGAGAGAGAGAGAGAGAGAGAGAGAGAGAGAGAGAGAGAGAGAGAGAGAGAGAGAGAGAGAGAGAGACACGTTTCCATCTCCCATTAGTGCATTTTTATACTCCCACCTACACACACACACACACACACACACACACACACATACACACAAAGGTACAGCTTTGTCGCTAAAAATAGACCCTTAGTGACG
>NC_066527.1:15862510-15872510 GCF_024679095.1 Eriocheir sinensis
TTCAAAATATTTTTTTAATCTATTCTTGAAGGTCGTAACTGTTGTACTATCAACGACATCACAGGGTAGAGAAATCCAAACATTAACAACTCGATTGAAGAAGTGTTTGGCTTCGTGCGACGATAATCTTGTACCACTTATCTTGACATTGTGATTTCTTCTTGTTATATTTGATCGATCAATTGTAAATTAATCTTCCGCAGCAATATCAGTGAATATTTTAAACATTTTAAACACTTCTATTAGATCGCCTCGCATTTTTCGTTTTGATAGGGTGAATAAATTTACTTTAAACCTTTGTTCATAAGATAAATTTCTCAACATAGGAATCATTTTTGTTACTCTCCGTTGAACCCGTTCTAACTTTTCTACGTCTTTTCTGTAATAGGGAGACCAAAACTGTATACAGTACTCTAGACGGGGTCGAACCAGAGAATTATACAGCTTTAATATTACTTTTTCAAATTTATTATTAAAGACTCGTCTGATGAAGCCAACCAATTTGTTTGCGGTTTTAACTACCTCTGAACAATGCTGACTGGGCTTTAAATCGCTTGATATAGTGATTCCAAGATCCTTTTCTTTACTTAATGCAGAAAGTTGTTGGCCATTCATTACGTACTGAACGTGATTGTTATTGTTTCCGATGTGTAACACTTTACATTTGTCAACGTTAAATTTCATTTGCCATTGATTGGCCCAACGTGCAAGTTGATCTAGATCTGATTGTAAAGCTTCTTCGTCGAGTGTCGCAGTTACTTTACTAGCAATTTTTGTGTCATCAGCAAATTTTGATATTTTTCAAGTGAGCCCATCATCGATATCATTAACATAAATGAAGAAGAACATGGGGCCAAGCACTGATCCTTGAGGTACGCCGCTTCTGACATCGAGCCAGTTAGATGAAACACCGTTTCGAACTACTCTCTGTTTCCGCTCAGAGAGCCAGGCCACAAGCCAATTGTGAATGTTACCCGAGATACCGTGCGCCAGTAGTTTGCTGAGCAATCGTTGGTGGGGGACCTTATCAAATGCCTTATGAAAATCCAGATATATGGTATCTACTGATCTGCTTTCATCGAACATCTCAAAAACATAATGAAAAAATCAAGAGCAATATGAAACAGTGAAGAAATTACCTGAATCGGAGAGAGAGAGAGAGAGAGAGAGAGAGAGAGAGAGAGAGAGAGAGAGAGTAAATATAAACGTATTAAACATCAAATGAAACCGGCACACACACACACACACATATACACACACAACACCATCACAAGACAAATCCTCCTTTATCCTCTCTCTCTCTCTCTCTCTCTCTCCGAAGCCATTAATAATTCAACTTTTGCATTTCCTTACTGCTTTTTCTTTTCGTTTTTCCAATAAGTTTCGTTCACTCGGAAATATGCGATCGTATACTAACCCAAAAATACACGTTTCGTTTTTGTTGCGTTCGTGTTTCGTCCGCGTCGCTTCGATCAGCTGTTTATTCAAGCTTGAAACTCGGTATTGAAAGGGAAAGTTTGTTTTCTGAACAGCGGTCTGTCTGTCTGTCTGTCCATCTAGGCCAGAGGTCGTCAACCCAAAATTCGAGAAGAGACAATTTCTTAAAACTTGACAGTGTTGCTGGAGACGCAGTGTATATTATGCATGGATATTACGAAACCTTCAATTTTTTCTCCTCTACATGTATATGAGTTAAATAAAATACCCATAGACAAGGTAATCAGTTACGTACACGATATTATTCTAGTGTTTGCCCATACTTCCCCCTCTCACCTTAAACAGGCTTGGGGGCTCGTGGGAATGCAGGGATTTTGGAGGGGAACACGAAATGCGTCGCAATTATATAGTTTTTGAGTGAAGGGTTATGAAGAAAACCCAAGATGTAGGGAAAATCCTTATATTCAGTGAGTTTTTACCACGTACGGAAACCACGTATTTTCCCCCACCTGTGCATGCTCGCCACCCTCCCTCCACAACTTATGAACCTATGATGTCTTTGAGTTCCATAAAAAAATCTGCCAAAATTACGGGCCTGGGCAAGGTTCTTCATTTAAGTCACCGCTGCGGGAGTCGTTTTCTTTGCACCGTGTTTTGCTACTCTGGTCTGGTCTTGCAAACTCTCGTACCGCACCTCCAAAAGTAGACGAAAATGTAACAATGATTTATCAGGATACATAAATTACAATGATGAACGATTCCACACAGCTCCAATGATGTTGCTTGATCTATTTACTAATACTAAACTAATAACAAATCAACTGACAAAATCGTTCGCTGGCGACTCTGGCAATGAGCATAGGCCCGTCCAATCAGAAGGCGCTATTTTGAAAGTCACTGTCTTGGACCAAACACAGCACTGCCTTAGCAATAGGGAGTCAGTTCAAGCTGGATGTCCGAGTGTGCGGGGTGCTGTGCTAAGTGTCTGGGCTGTGACGGGAAATATCACCAGTAACCAAGCCCGAAAGAGAAGAGGGAGTCAGATAATTACTTGGACTGTCACAGCAAAAACGAAGCCAGAGTAGAGAAAAGCAGATTCGTCCGCTATGAAGAGCAGGATTGAGGTAAGATAATGGGAGGGAGGGGGGGTCGTTAGGTTTTTTTTTTCGTAACAGCAACAGGTGGATAAGTGGACCTATGTACTGCGCGTGTGTATGTTATCATCATCTGTGTGTGTGTGTGTGTGTGTGTGTGTGTGTGCAGGGCCGAATTATCTATTTCAGAAAGCCTTTCGTTAGCTGTGCACGGTAAGATAATGGAAGGGGGGTGGGTGGGGGGGGTCGTAAGGTGGTAATTATTTTCTTCCCCAATAACAGGTGAATAAGTACGTAAGTTGTTTGTGTGTATTATATTCGGTCTGTCTGTGTGTGTGCGGGGTCAGTTTATTCAGGAGTAGAGGTAGACTTTAGGAGCAGCGAGTAGCGGGCATTTTTTATTAATGTTTCCTTTTTTGTGTGTGCCCTTGAGCTGTCTCCTTTGTTGTAAAAAAAAAAAGACCATTTCACCATACCGTGGTTTGCGTTGGCGTCGGAATACTTGGTCAATTGGGCAGTTGGTTAATTAAGTGGGAAACGAGATATCGGGAAGTCAATAATATTCTTTGTACAACCTGCCCTGTATGTTAGTGTTTTATTTAGAGTCAAGAAACGGAGCTCAAGGGTACGAATAGAAAACCACAAAAGCGCGCCAAGCAATGGGAGAGGCGGACATGACTTGAACGAGAATTGACCTTGTAAACCTCTCTCCTCGCCCGTTCTCTCTCTCTCTCTCTCTCTCTCTCTCTTCTTTTGGTCTAGGTCGTTAACGCGTATTTTTTTTTTTTTTTTTTTTTTTGCTCGCTGTCAGGTTGTCTATTCATGTTTTGCTTCCAATTATATACCTAGCAATGTTTTTTTTTTTTTTATGCCCTGTCTTTGTATCTAGCTTTGTATGTCAATATATATCTGTAAATCATTAGTTTGTTTGGCTTTATATATTTTTTTTCCTTTTCACGTGTCTGTCCATCTTTCTGTCTATTTATATATCAGTTTATCTATCTGTATATGTCTATTTTTGTCGATTTCCTATGCATTTGTCTTTTTATTGTCTATTTTTGTATATTCCTATGTAAGTTTGTCTGTATACAGCTTGACTTTTTTTTATATCTATCTTTATTTTCATCTTTTTTTGTGTATTTGTCCATCTGTCTGTATTTTTGTATATGTGTCAGTGTGTGTTTAGTATCTGGCTTTTTTTTGTCTATCAATTTTTTTTCGTCTGTCTTTGTGTCCATATATTTCATTTTTGTCTGTTTTTGTGTGTGTGTCTGTGTGTGTATTTCTCTCTGTCTTTGTCTATCTATATAAGTCTGTCCATTTTTTCGTCTGTCTCTTTCTCGTTTCGTTTTTCTATCTATATTTCTGTCTTTTTGTTTTTTGTATGTCTGTAACTGTCCATTAATGACCAGCAATACTCTTTTGCATCACCTTTCAACTTCCTGCCAACCAATCTAGCAATTTGCATGCCTGACTGATACACGTATACACTTCTGCATGTACGAATCAATGTATGTATGTGTATATGTATCTATGTATGTGTGTTTGATGACCCTAAAGGGTTCGTAAAGGGACCCCCACGCAGCTTGATTCACAGTGGGCGGGGGAGATTTAGGGGTTTTTTATTGAGTGTCTGGGACGGCGTGATAGATGACTTCGCCTGGCCCGTGCCGCCCCCTGGTGCCTGGAGTCTGAAGCCGCGGGATTGGGTTGATAAATGGACTATGAGGTGGCGCAGAGGTATTCTTGGGAAGCTTAGAGATGCTTGGAAGATAAAATGAAGAAGAACAACGTGGATATTGAAGTAATGAAGGAAAATATAATAATGAAAAAATAATATAAAGAACGAAAATGGACTTTGAGGTGGCGTAGAGGTATTCTTGGGGACCTTAGAGATGCTTGGAAGATAAAATGAAGAAAAAACGTGGATATTGAGGTAAAGAAGGAAAATATACTAATGAAAGAATATAAAGAACGAGATATTAAAATGAACTTGGAGGTAGCATAAAGGTATTCTTGGGGACCTTAGAAATGCTTGGAAGATAAAATGAAGAAAAAACGAGGATATTGAGGTAAAGAAGGAAAATATACTAATGAAAGAATATTGAGAACGAGATATTAAAATGGACTTTGAGGTAGCGTAGAGGTATTTTTGGGACCTTAGAAATGCTTGGAAGATAAAATGAAGAAGAAAAAACGTGGATATTGAGGTAAAGAAGGAAAATATACTAATGAAAGAATATTGAGAACGAGATAGTAAAATGGACTTAGAGGTGGCGTAGAGGTATCCTTGGGGACCTTTGAGATACTTGAAAGATAAATAAGAAAAGAGAGAGAAAAAGAAAATCGGGGATATTGACGTAAAAGAAGAAGAAAAAGCGGAAACTGAGGTAAAAGAAGAAAAACATGGAAATTGAAGTAAAGATGAAAAAAAAAATAATGTTGACTAAAGGACTTTGAGGTAACATATATATTTTTCTCTCACTGCATGATGTTGGACAGATATAAAAGAAGAGAACGCGGAAATTGAGGTAAAAAAAATAAAGTAAAAAAGAAATAAGGTTGACTAAAGGATTTTGAGGTAACATTGATATTTTTCTCTCACTTCATGATGTTTGACAGATATAAAAGAAGAGATCGCGGAAATTGAGGTAAAGAAAATAATGGGTTTTGAGGTGGCGTAGAGGCATTCTTGAGGACCTTTGAGATGCTGCTTGGAAGATAAAATGAAGAAAAAAACGAGGAACTTGAAGTAAAAGATAAAAACGTGGAAGAAAAGAAAGAAGAAAGTAAAGAGAAGAGATAAGGTTGACTAATGGACTTCGAGGCAACTTATAGCTAGCATGTTTGTAAGATAAAAAAAAAAGGGGGAAATTAAGATAAAGCAGAAAATAAGAGGTAGGTGCTTGAAGATGGTAAAAGCTGTGTTTAGGCTTGTATTTATGTATGTATATAGGTAGATAGATAGATAGGAAGGTAGGAAGGTAGGAGGAGAGAATAGGAGGGAGGGCGATAGGTAGATATAAACTTTTGCTATGTCATTCTCTTTCTTTATGTGCGTGTAATTCAATCTCCTTTATCTATCTGTCTATCCATCTGAGTTCCAGCCTTTTATTTTATTGCTCCTCTTTCTTTGCTCCACTCTATATTTATTTATCTGTCTGTCTATCTATCTGTCTATGTATCTGTCTCTATCTATCTATGTATCTATATCTAACAATCTATCTATTTGTCGGTCTGTGTAGCCGTGTTCATGTAATCCGCTTTCGTTTTAAAGGCTTCGCTTGCGTAATTGAGAGAGAGAGAGAGAGAGAGAGAGAGAGAGATATTCAGCGTGACAGAGCGCGAAATGCAGGGTTCCTATCAAATGCTATGCCACGGCGAAGACATTTCAGACTTAATTAAATCACTGTTAACGAACGTGTGAGTGAGTGTGTGTGTGTGTGTGTGTGTGTGTGTGTGTGTGTGTGTGTGTGTGAGTGTGTGTGTGTGTGTGTGTGTGTGTTGGCGCGTGTATACTCCAAGGCGTCGGATTGGACTTGAATAGAGAGAGAATGAGAGAGACAGAGACAGAGACAGAGACAGAGAGAGAGAGAGAGAGAGAGAGAGAGAGAGAGAGAGAGAGAGAGAGAGAGAGAGAGAGAGAGATGTAGTCTTTCATATCACACTACAACAAAATGAATAATAATAATAATAATAATAGTAATAGTAATAATAATAATAATAATAATAATAATAATAATAATAATAATAATAATAATAATAATAATAACTACATAATCATTTCACCTGATATATTATTTTCAGTGACCTCATTACACATTCTTTTTAATCTTTATTGCCACAGGATATGATTATTATTATTATTGTTATTTTATTATTATTATTACCGTTTACCGTTGATGAGGTTTCAGGCCCTGCTCCGCCGCTGCAGCCGGATTCACAAAGCGTTAGTGCGTTGTTTTGGCCTCAACAACAAAATTGCGATCCACAAAGCTCGCGCGGTAATAGATACCAACTATTTGATGACGTCACGAGTTAGCGCGCGGATTCCCAAAGCTTTTCGTCGTGCTCTGTGACACTAAATTTGCTGTTAAATAACTACTGTCTCGGAGGTGTAGTAAACGCTAACAATATTATCATATTTACATATAAATGTATATAAATCGTGTTTTTTCAATTTGAAATATAACTTTGCGAATAGCAGAAGCCCATTTCTTTATAAAATGATGAGTTACTCACACTTAGAGAGGCATATGATAAGTGTGGGCGGTATGGCAACACCAACGCCCGGCCGGGGGATTGCCAGACCTCCCTCCTCCTTCATCTTCCTACCTCCTCATCCATTCATCCATCCATCTCTAGATTTGTCCCTCCGTTTAAGGACCATGGACATTTGTCGGGTGACAGCCCATGAATTGGGCTGCAGATATGGCAAAACATTCATAACTTTCCCTCGTTCTGTCCTTCGTTCCTGTCTGCCTCGATATCTCTCCCGTATTAATATGTTTTTGCTTTCTTCCTGCCTCAATCTCCTCCTTATCTTCTTTTTCTTCCCCTTAAGCATGTTCGTAGATAACAAGACATCGAACAGCAGAGTTACCTTGACGTAAATGTAAAGCAAACAAGGAAATAACTAAGTTCCTAGATTACGATTTAGTACAGTTTACCTGAAAAGGAAGAAAATGGGAAAAGAGAACGGGTTGGTTTGAATCAGCAGCGGGAGGCGGCTGCTTACGATTGGCTGACGGTTCTGTAAACATGTTTGTGATTCGCTGCAAGGCCAATGACATCATCAACCAATCAGCGGCCTAGCTGCCTCTAACTACAATGTAAGGTTTGCTTCGTGAATCTGAAGTTAACGTCGGTGGCTAAATCAATAGTGCGTAGTTATGTTAGTTCGTAGTTAGTGAGTATCTTTGTGAATCCCGCCCCAGGCTGGTGCAGCGCTCGACTAGGGCCGTCAACAATTACAATGTTAGCCTCAATAATAATCTTCGATGCACTTATTCTCAAACTTCGCAGTGAGTGAGTGTCTTAATCGCTTTCACGAAAAATATCACAAATACCTATTGGTTCAGTTTTCACGTCTGACATTTTCGTTATAGTATCAGTCAAATATCCAACGATAATTTCCAACTCACTGAACATTTATCACACATAATTTACTTTGAGTACAGACACTTATAAATTAATAGCCATGATAGATTGTTACGAATTCTCTCAATTTCAGTCAGGAGAACTACACAACACTGGTCATTCGCTGAGTGGTTGATTTCAGGTATCTTGTACCTCACACAATTTATGCATTTCTGCTCAGCCATGGTGCACTCCTTGGATTTATGATTGCCAGCACATTTGAAACATTTTGGGGCGTCTCCATTGGTCATGGTTGTATAGTTGGCCTCAAGATGGCCGTATCCCTGACAATGATCACATATAATTGCATGGTATCTGTCTCTCATCGTGTATATTCCCCACTCTAATTTCAACTTGTCATGATTCTTGTAAATCAGCTCCCTTACAGTTGGGTGGCACCTCAAAATGTAGTGCATCGTGCCGCCAGCTGCAGGCTTACTAAAAATCAGCTCAATCTTATTCTCAACACCCTCAATTGTGTGTAAGAACTCATTGCGGTCTAAGATGGTCTCCTTTATTTTTTCCTTGGTATCCTCTTTATACATATTGCATATCATGATCTTTGGTTTCATCTTCCCAACACTCTTGGTACTAATTTGCTCAAGCAGCAGCCTCAGCCCTTGTGTTCTCATTATCAAAGTTCATGATAAATTTACCTCCATTTGTGAATCTTGAATCAGTTATTTGAATGCCCTTCAATGTCTGGGAGACTTCATCTTTCATGTCTGTTGCCTTCTTTTCCTGGGTACATGTTTTCACAACCAAGATATTCTTCACGTTCCTGTCCTTTCCTTCGCCACCTCTGCAAAACTAAGCGCCCAGTTAGCAAGGGCGTCAGCAACTGACCCCAGGTCCTCCTGCACCTTCTCAGCCCTTAATTCAACTTCATCTTTTACCTCAGATATTTCTTTGGATATTTTGTGCTTGAATTCATCCATTTTCTCCACAATTTTGGTAGCCAGAGACGCTTTACGAAGGCATGGGCTGCAAAACCAATTAATGTTAGGTATATTCTCCTGCTTAATTCAAGACAAATGAGCACACTTCACACGACACCATTTAGGGCACAAACAGCATCCAATCTATTTCTCACCTGTGAAATCCTCACAAACATAACACAAATCCCTCACGTCCCTGGCCTTGATAATCATGTCAACACAGCACTCCACGCGGCCCAAGACGCAACACATCCGATCACGGCCACGACTACTCACTCACCTATTATTGTTGTTGTTATTATTATTATTATTATTATTATTATTATTATTATTATTATTATTATTATTATTATTATTATTATTATCATTATCATTATCATTATCATTATTATTATTATTATTATTATTATTATTATTATTATTATTATTATTATTATTATTATTATTATTATTATTATTATTATTATTATTATTATTATTATTATTATTATTATTATCACTATTATTACAACGTCACTGAAATCTCTTCCTTAATCTCCAGTGTCTAGCCATGCGTATTAATCTAGTGTACGTGTGTGTGTGTGTGTATGTGTGTGTGTGTGTGTGTGTGTGTGTGTGGGTGTGGGTGTGTGTGTGTGTGGGTGTGTCTAACAGAAAAAATAATGTCCACAGAGCATTAACGTTTACGAGGTTTACCTGGACGGTTTAATCACTTCCGGGTTAGTAAAGTGTAAAGTGAAGTAAAGTTAGTAAAGTGTTAGGACGAAACTTGACCATATTTTACTTACTTATATTTAGTCATTTTTATTTCCTGATCTGGCAAGACTTACTAACTACTACCACTACTACTACTATTACAACCATCACCACTACTACTACTACTACTACTACTACTACTATTACCACCATCACCACCACTACTACTACTGCTACTGCTACTACTACTACTACTACTACTACTACTATTACCACCATCACCACCACTATTACTACTACTACTACTACTACTACTACTACTACTACTACTACTATTACCACCACCACCACTACTACTACTACTACTACTACTACTACTACTACTCTATTGCTGCTGCTGCTTCTATTACTTTTTCTCCTGTTTTCCTTCCTCCATTATCTCTCCCTTTCACTTTCTTTTATTACGTTTTCATCACTTTCTCCTATTCCATTCCCCTTCTTCCCTTTTTCCCGCCATGTGAACGGTGAGAGCGTTTCCATATCCTATCTTTTTCTTTATTTCTTCCTTCCTTCATGTATTCATTCATTCATTCTCTAACTTTCTTATTTTCTTCTTTCCTTGTTTCGTTTCTTTCTTTCTTAATTTCTTCCACTTTTTCATCTTCTTTCTTTCCTTCCTCCCTGTTTTTCTATCTT
>NC_066527.1:15882510-15905010 GCF_024679095.1 Eriocheir sinensis
AATAGGTATGATTAAAGTAAGTTGTCCGGTGCTGTAATATGCATCCTGGAATCATACAAGCGTCAGAGGATGTTTCTGGGAATTATCTTTTTTTTTATAGGAATGGAAAGGCGATGTGCATATGCTCTTTCTCTGTCTATCTTGCTATCTGTATATCTATCTAGCTATCTGTCTATCTACCTCTTTATTATATTCAGATTCAACTAAAATAGAGGCAAGAATAGGATTACTTATAGACTGGTGGATGAGTGGAAGAGGCCTGATAGTCATGTGGTGAGTGCCAATACTAACGGATTGATGGTTGAGTGGAGCAGGTCTGGCAGTCATGTGGTGAGTGCCAATACTAACAGAGTAATGGATGAGTAGAACAGTGGCAGTCATGTGGTGAGTACCATTACTAACAGAGAGGTGGATGAGTGGAATAGGCCTGGCAGTCATATGGTGATAGCCAATACTAACAGAGTGGTGGATGAGTGGAACAGGCCTGGCAGTCATGTGGTGAGTGCCAATACTAATAGAGTGGTGGATGAGTGGAGCAGGCCTGGCAGTCATGTGGTGAGTGCCAATACTAATAGAGTGGTGGATGAGTGGAGCAGGCCTGGCAGTCATGTGGTGAGTGCCAATGCTAACAGAGTGGTGGATGAGTGGAACAGGCCTGGCAGTCATGTGGTGAGTGCCAATGCTAACAGAGTGGTGGATGAGTGGAACAGGCCTGGCAGTCATGTGGTGAGTGCCAATACTAACAGAGTGGTGGATGAGTGGAACAGGCCTGGCAGTCATGTGGTGAGTGCCAATACTAACAAAGTGGTGGATGAGTGGAGCAGGCCTGGCAGTCATGTGGTGAGTGCCAATACTAACAGAGTGGTGGATGAGTGGAGCAGGCCTGGCAGTCATGAGGTGAGTGCCAATACGATACACACTCAATAGAAAGTTAAAAATACTGGATGGATGGAGAGTGCAGCTTGTGAATAACGGGTTTAGAAATACATGAAATACAGGAATAGTGGTGGTGGTGTTGCTGATGGAGATTGCCAATTTCAAGGTTTAATCCGTACAACAGATCCCAGTGTTTTTAAGTGAATTTCATTATTTTTCACAGCTGCCTGATTCGTGACAAGCGATGTCTCTCTCTCTCTCTCTCTCTCTCTCTCTCTCTCTCTCTCTCTCTCTCTCTCTCTCTCTCTCTCTCTCTCTCTCTCTCTCTCTCTCTCTCTCTCTCTCTCTCTCTCTCTCTCTCTCTCTCTCTCTCTCTCTCTCTCTCTCTCTCTCTCTCTCTCTCTCTCTCTCTCTCTCTCTCTCTCTGCCCTAGTTTTCCATGTTTTTTTTTCCACTTTTTTCCTCGTATTATCACAAACTATCTCTTCCACTATCTCTCCTCTTATCCTCTCTCCCCCTCTCTCTCTCTCTCTCCTTCTTTCCTCCTCTCCCTCTCTCCATTTTCTGTATCAACTCAGCATCCCTCTTCTGCTTTTTCTTTCTTCCATATATCCTTCCCCTCCTCCTCTTTATCCTATGAGAGAGAGAGAGAGAGAGAGAGAGAGAGAGAGAGAGAGAGAGAGAGAGAGAGAGAGAGAGAGAGAGAGATGAGGAAAAGGTTAAAGGGAATTGTATATAGTTGGGAGGTTATCTTCAAAGCCTCTAAATTTAAGTAAGGTAGGCAGGTATGTTTTTTTTATTTATAATAATTCCTAGTCAATCAGATAGTTAATTAGTGTCACCTGGAAAGAGACGTAATTTGTAAGACAGGCAAAGAGATAGATAGATAGATAGGTAGGTAGATAGAAAGGTATTGAGAGAGAGAGAGAGAGAGAGAGAGAGAGAGAGAGAGAGAGAGAGAGAGAGAGAGAGAGAGAGAGAGAGAGAGAGAGAGAGAGAGAGTAAGTGAGAGAGAGAGAGAGAGAGAGAGAGAGAAGCTGTTTCTGAGAATGACTCCAGCAATTATTTTTAAATTTTTTTTAACCCTGCTAAGTGTGCGGCGTTCCTTTCAGACGGGAAGCGAGTCAGGCAGTCAGTCAGGCAGTCAGGCAGTCAGGCAGTTAGTCAGCCAATCAGTCAGTCAGCCAGTTGGAGCGTTTAGTAATTGGCTCACATTATTATTATTATTATTATTACTATTATTATTATTATTATTATTATTATTATTATTATTATTATTATTATTATTATTATTATTATTATTATTATTATTATTATTATTTCAGCATATTGGGGGTGATATGAGTTGCCGAGCGTGTAAGCCCTAGTTAAGGAAAGAAATTCATTTGCACGCACGCACGCACGCACACATGCGCCCACACACTGACGCACGCACTCACGCACACGAAATTATATATTACAAGAATATGCAGTTGCTTTTCTTGCTCCACAAATTTGATAATGATTGTATGTATGTGTGTGTGTGTGTGTGTGTGTGTGTGTGTGTGTGTGTGTGTGTGTGTGTTATTGACGTTTTTGTTTCTCTTTTATTTTAAGGTATGTCTCTTTTTTGTTTGTTTTTTTTTTTTGTGCTACCCGATGACGTGATGCTGAGTTCAGGAGATGAGAAAAGAGATGCTGAGGGATTCTGATTGATAAGGTAAGAAAATATAATGGGCGAGATAAGGAGATGAGTGATGCTGCATTTTAGATAAGTAGAAATGATAGGTGAGTGAGTTGTTGAGAGGAGAGATGCTGAATGATGAGGTCGGAAAAGATAATGGGTCATGGATGCTGTGTTTGGGAGATAAGAAGAGAGATGACATGTGATGCTGTTGTCAGGCAAGAAGAGACATCATCATTTATATCGAAAAATAAAGATGGGAGAGCAAGTATTGTTTTTGAAGGATACGGAAAGAGAATGAAGGGGAGGTGGAAGAAGAGGGAGGGGGAAAGGAGTGGGGGAAGAGGGGTAGATGTGTAAATTGTGTTAATAGAAGAAATTGATGAGAATGTCAGATTTGCTACTTTGTTAAATGAGAGGAAAAGTACTGTGACGAGATTGGAATAAGAGAGAGAGAGAGAGTTTAGTCAGTTTAGTTTGTTTACTTAGAGGAGGAAAGGGAAGGGAGGAAGGGAGAAAAAGGGGAAGGCAGGAGAAGGAAAAGGTAGAGAGGGACGGAAAACTAAGGAGAGTGGGAAAATGGATAAAAGGGGGAAGAGAAGGAAAGAGAAAGGAGGGGGTAAGGAAAGAAGGGCGAGGAGGGAAAGGAAGGAACTGGAAAAGAGGGAAGAGAAGGGAAGGAAGGGAAAGGAAGGAGAGAGGAAGGAAGGAAAGGAAGGAGGAAGCATGGGAAGGGAGGGAGAGAAAGGAGGAAGGAGGGATGGAGGAGAATAAAGAGATCTAAGAGAGAGAGAGAGAGAGAGAGAGAGAGAGAGAGAGAGAGAGAGAGAGAGAGAGAGTTTTGTTACATTCTTTCCTGTCCTTTCTTTGTCTGTTTCCAGTTGGCTGGTTGAGTTCCCAAAAAGTACTGAACAAACTTTTTTCTTCTTCTGGTAAACATATTGACGCTGTTTTCCACCACGAGTATTTTTTCCCTCAAACTTTTCCCTTTCTATTTTTTTTTGGCCTTTTTTTTATTTTATCTTTCCTCTTTCTTGTTTATTGATTTTTTCCTTCTACCTTCTGATTCTTTTTTTTATTCCTTTTGTTCTTTTTTCTTTCCCTTTTTTCACGTTTTTTATTCTTTTTCCAATTTCTTTTTGTTCATTTTCTCTTTTTGCTTTATTATTTTCTTTTAACTGTCAAAAAGTAAACGTAAAAACTATAAAAAGTAAAACAATAAGAAAAAGTTCATCAACAAAAAAAAAATAGAGAAACTAATAACAAAAGGCAAATTAGAAAAAAATTCATGAAGGAGATCAAGTCAAACGCATCCAGGTCAAAAATATGAATAAAAAAAAAGAGAATGAAAAGAAAAATACGTACAAAAAATCACACGACAACAAAACTACTAAAAAATAAAAAGCAGCTTCGAAATAATTGGCGATGTATAACAAGTCGAAATATATTAAAAAAAGGCGTCGAGTGAAAAATGAATGTTAAAAAATATATGAACAAAAACCGAGTAAAAAATGAACAAAAAAATACGAGTAATAATTAAACGTTATAAAATATTAAAGAAAAAACATTAGACAAAAATTAACGTTACAAAATGAGAAAAAAAAAAAACGTTCAACTCCAAACTTAAAATAAATGTAAAGAAAAACAGAAAAAAACAGTTTGCCTAAAAAAATGAAAAGAAAACGGTGCCGGAACAGAACAAAACATTAGCAACACCATTTTACATTTTTCACGTATTTCACTTTTTTTTTTTCAACGTTCTTGGAATTCTCAGGGCGAGGCGCATATTCAGCATTTACTGGGAATTTAATATAACGAATCCTACAAGTGTGTGGCAAACAGGTGTGGGAAGGTAGAGAGGTAACTCCACACCTGTTATCTTGTTTCCCTCCTTCCTTCCTTCTTTTCCTCCAATCTTCTTAGCTTCTCTGTAATCCCCTTCTTCCTCCTCCCCTATTCCTCATTCTCCTCTTTGCTTGTTCTCTTCCTCTCCTTTCCTCTCTTTCTCCCACTTCTGCCCTCTCTCTCACTCTCCTCTTTCTCTTCCATTCCCCTTTTTATTCCACTCCTTCCCTCTCATTATCCTTCCTTGCTTCCTCCTCCCTCCTCCCCTCTTCTCCATTCCCCTCTTTCTTTACCATTATCCCTTCCTACCTTTCACATCCCTTTCCTCCTACCTCGTACTCCTTTCTCTTTCATTATCCTCTTTTTCTCCATTCCCTCCTCCTTTTTCCTTCCCTCTCTTCCATTCCCCTCTTTCCCATCCATTCCCTCCTATCTACTGCTCTCACTTTCATTACCCTCTCCTCTTTCCTTCCCCTCCTTTTTTTTCCCTCTCCCCTCCCCTATATTCTCTCACTGGCATAACTCTCTCCTTTCCCTCCCCTCCCCCCCTTCACACGTAAATGGCTCACTTTGCTCAGGGACTAACGAGGTCACAGCGCGTATCGGACGGGTTTTGTTAGTAATTACTGTGTATACTCGAATATTTGCAGCCCGTTACCTGGGAAATCCGTTGCTTCCACCTGCCTTCACCTTTACATGGGGGAGGTAAAGTTTAGACAGGTATGTTTTTTCGTTTTTCTTTGTTTTTGCTTTTGTTTAACTCGATTACCTGGACATTCTTAAAAACATGTTCCTCTGTGTATTAGCTTCCACCTGGCTTCACCTTTTCGTGGGGCAGGTCGTTTGGACAGGTATGTTTTTTTGTGTGTTTCTTAATGATTTTGTTTACCTAGGAAGTTACTGAATTACCTGTGCATTAGTTAAACATGTTCCTTTGAGTATTAGCTTCCACCTGGCTTCACCTTTTCGTTGGACAGGTAAAGTGTGAACAGGTATATTTTTTTGGTGTTTCTTGATGATTTTGTTCACCTAGGAAGTTACTGAATTACCTGTGCATTAGTTAAACATGTTCCTTTCAGTATTAGCTTCCACCTGGCTTAACCTTTTCGTGGGTGAACTATGGAGAGTTATGTTGATTTGTTTTTGTTTATAATTTTGCTTACCTGGGCAGTGACTCGATTACCTGTACACCATTAGAAGCTTAACATGAATTTTAGACCGTAATGAAAAACGACGTAGAAAAAAATATTATATACGTGAGATCAAATAAAAAATGTATCCGGGTCAAAAAATAAACGTAAAAAGATATATATATATATATATATATATATATATATATATATATATATATATATATATATATATATATATATATATATATATATATATATATATATATATATATATATATATATATATAAATGAGAAAGAAGAAGAAAAATGAGAAATGAGAAAAAATGAAAAATGAAAAATGAGAAAAAAATGGTTTGCTTCATACAGTATCGAAACAGACTTATCCACCTAAATTTATGAAGGCTAAGTGTTTTCCTCCACAACTAGAAGAAGACTACTAAGTATGTTCCCTAACTACACTTATATTTCATTATGCATATTTTCACTCTATATATATATATATATATATATATATATATATATATATATATATATATATATATATATATATATATATATATATATATATATATATATATATATATATATATATATATATATATATATATATATATATATATATATATATATATATATATATATATATATATATATATATATATATATATATATATATATATATATATATATATATATATATATATATATATATTTATATTTTTCTTATATTTTCTTTTTTCACTCAACATGTATTTTCTTTCAACCATATTTTCACAACATATATTTTCTTTCAACCATATTTTCACTCAACATATATTTTCTTTCAACCATATTTTCACTCTACATATTTTTTCTTTCAACCACACAGTACTTCATCCATATACTACCGCGTCCATATAATTACTCAGCCAGAAATTTCCACTTAAGCTAAGAAATTCAGGAGCAGTAAGTAGCTGGCTTTTTTTTTTTTCATTGTTTTTTTAGGGAAGGGAAGGTCATGTCAAGGTGAGGAAAGAGGGGGAGAGAAAGGGTGTGAGTGGGAGGGAAAGAGATTAAAAGAGAAAAACTGGGAGGGAGGTGAAAAGAAAAGAAGAAAGAAATGAGAAGGAAGGAGAAAAATACGGGGACGGAGAAGGAGAAGAAAGGAAAAAAAAAACATGAAGACCGGCGCCATTTGACCCAGATGTTGCGGTGCCAAGACACGACGAACAAATAATAATCCACATAAAGACATTGCTACGTTATTTTCCTAACAGCCCTCAAGATTACATTATACACATTTCCGCTCTGTATATTTTCTTTCAATCATAAAATACCACATTCCTAAAGTACCACAGGGAGAAGACAGTGGCAAGTTTGTTCCTCTGCTTCACTTAACATTAATTTCATATCTTTTTTTTTTCTATCAGTATATGGGTCATTTATTTCCTTTAGTATTGGCGTAACATTAGTAAAAAAAAAAAAAACATTCCCTTTAGTATCAACATAATAATTTTAGACCGTTTTCTTCTTCTTCTTATTTTCTTTAGTTTCACCTCTATATATATTTTCTCTCCTCTATAACACACCCGTCAGTATCAGCATAACAATAATTTTAGACCGTTTTCTTATTCTTCTTATTTTCTTTAGTTTCACCTCTATATATATTTTCTCTCCTCTATAACACACCCTTCAGTATTAGCATAACAATAATTTTAGACCGTTTTCTTATTCTTATTTTTTTTTCACCTATATATATTTTCTCTCCGCTATAACACACCCTTCAGTATCAGCATAACAATAATTTTAGACCATTTTCTCATTCTTCTTATTCATTTTTTTTTATATTTTCACCCTACATATATTTTTTCTCTCTCCTCAAAACACCACATGAAATTTTGTTCTCCGTTGTCCTATAAAGAAGAATTTACATGTTTTCTACCTCGCGATACATGCAATTTACAACTTTTTCCGCTCCCTTCACGTCAAACATATTCCGGGACACCTTTTTTTTTTTCTAGTTCGCTCTTTTTGAAGTACTAACTCAGAGACACGATTTTTTCAAGGTATTCTCCCTTTAGTACACACGCGGTGACACACACACACATACACACACACACGCACACATTCGCTATCTCTATGTATCTCTCTATCGCTGTGTCTGTCTCTATCATTTTTTTTCTTTTATTAATACTTTTGTTCATTTTTCTTGCCGATATTTTTCATTTTTATCGATTTTCTCTTTCTACTTTATTCTTTCCTCTTCTCTCCTTCTCTTAACCACGATTTCCTTAACTTTATCAATCTTCTTTTCTCTCACTTCTCTCTCTCTCTCTCTCTCTCTCTCTCTCTCTCTCTCTCTCTCTCTCTCTCTCTCTCTCTCTCTCTCTCTCTCTCTCTCTCTCTCTCTCTCTCTCTCTCTCTCTCTCTCTCTCTCTCTCTCTCTCTCTCTCTCTCTCTCTCTCTCTCTCTCTCTCTCTCTCTCCTCCTCCTCCTCCTCCTCCTCCTCCGTAACAAATTTGAAGACTTAGAAGTCCTCGCAGCTACAAATCATTATCATATCATCGAAGTCACAGAATCTTGGATAGACACTTCAAACAGAGATTTCATTGCGGAATATAGATTACCGGGTTATACCATTTTTAGTCATGAAAGAGAGAACAGACAGGGTGGAGGCGTTATCTTTTATATCCACAACTCTCTCCATCCAGTATCCGTGAAAACAGATATAACCGATGTGGACACGGTCTTCATTGGAATTAAAAATAAGTCTCGTAAAATAGTTGTTGAACTAATCTATAGACCGCCAGGGCAGACTCTTGATATCGACCACGCATTAAATAAATTAATATTAGAAACAAGTAGCAGTTGCGAGGCAGTAATTGTTGGGGACTTTAACTTGGGAGTGAAAAGATGGGGCGAACCGTTGAACCGTCATACAGGGCTCGACCTGTACACAAATTTATTATAAAGTGATTTACATCAACACGTTCAAGAACCGACTCGGGAAAATAATATACTTGACCTTATCTTTTCAACGACAGCTGATCTAGTTAACGAAGTAAATGTTGGTCCAGTTTTTAGTTCTAGCGATCACCGAACAATCACATTCAGCAGATGAAAGAAAGTAAAGTAACTCCTAGTAAAGAAAAGGTGCCTGATTATCAGAGAGCGAATTTCGTAAGACTCCGATCAATTCTAAATAATTCTGACTGGACTGTAATTTCTATGGAAACAGATATTGATAAATCTTGGGGGGCCTTCACCACAATGTTGAACAATGCCATAAGCATATGCGTACCCTATCGAAACAGACGTTCAACTTTTAAGAAGAAACCCAAATGGTGGAATAACGAAATTCAAAATAGTCTCTTTCTTAAAAAGAAAAAAAAAAACGCGTATACAGTAGATACATATCAAGTCAGAGTGGGACTGACAAACTAGAGTTGGACAGAATTCGCCGCGAAACCAAGAAATTAATAAAACGAAGCAAGAAAAATTTTGAAGAATATATAGCGGAAACAAGTAAATCTAATCCTAAAGATTTTTTTAGCTATGTAAATAATAAAAAGTCACTCACTTGTAGTATCGGACCGCTTGCTAATGATAATGGTAACCACACGAACGATGGAAATGAAATGGCTACAATCCTAAATAACTTTTTCGCATCCGTATTTACCGACGAAGATTGTTTATCACCTCAACCGCCGGAGGTTAGAAGGACCGAAAAGATTTTAAATGGCGTGCTCATCGTAGAAAGTGACATTTTACGCACAATTGAAAAGATTAAAGTAAGCAAAGCTCCTGGTCCAGACAAAATTACCCCTTGGGTCTTAAAAGAAATCAAACATCAAATTTGTAAACCGCTCTCCATCATATTCAATAAATCTTTAACAGCTGGAAAAGTTCCGTCGGATTGGAAACTTGCAAATGTCACACCAATTTTCAAAAAGGGAGAAAAGTCTCATCCAGGAAACTATCGACCAATTAGCCTGACATCGATTGTTTGTAAGTTAATGGAGACTATCATTCGCGACAATATGGTGAAATTCTTCCAAGAAAATAATATAACAAATAATTCGCAACATGGCTTCATGGCTTTCGTAGTAAACGTTCGTGTTTAACTAACTTACTTGATTTTTTTCATTATGTTTTTGAGGTGTTCGATGAAAGCAGATCAGTAGATATCATATATCTGGATTTTCAAAAGGCATTTGATAAGGTCCCCCACCAACGATTGCTCAGTAAACTTTTGGCGCACGGTATCTCGGGTAACATTCACAATTGGCTTCTGGACTGGCTCTGAGCGGAAACAGAGAGTAGTTCTAAACGGTGTTACATCTAACTGGCTCGATGTCAGAAGCGGCGTACCTCAAGGATCAGTGCTTGGCCCCATGCTCTTCTTAATTTATGTTAATGATATCGATGATGGGCTCACTTGCAAAGTATCAAAATTTGCTGATGACACAAAAATTGCTAGTAAGGTAACTGCGACACTCGACGGAGAAGCATTACAGTCAGATATAGATCGACTTGCACGTTGGGCCAATCAATGGCAAATAAAATTTAACGTTGACAAATGTAAAGTGTTGCACATCGGAAACAATAACAGTCGCGTTCGGTACGTAATGAATGGCCAACAACTTTCTGCAGTAAGTAAAGAAAAGGATCTTGGAATCACTATATCAAGCGATTTAAAGCCCGGTCAGCATTGTTCAGAGGTAGTTAAAACCGCAAACAAATTGGTTGGCTTCATCGGACGAGTCTTTAATAATAAATCGGAAAAAGTAATATTAAAACTATAATTCGTTGGTTCGACCCCGTCTAGAGTACTGTGTACAGTTTTGGTCTCCCTTTTACAGAAAAGACGTAGAAAAGTTAGAACGGGTTCAACGGAGAGTAACAAAGATGATTCCTAGGTTGAGGAATTTATCTTATGAACAAAGGCTTAAAGAAGTAAATTTATTCAGCCTATCAAAGCGAAGAATGCGAGGCGATCTAAATGTATTCAACCTATCAAAACGAAGAATGCGAGGCGATCTAATAGAAGTGTTTAAAATGTTTAAAGGGTTCAGTGATATTAATGCGGAAGATTACAATTAATCGATCAAATAGACAGGGGTCGGCAACCTTTGGCACGCGTGCCAGACTTGGCACGCAAAGTGCTTGCCTATGGCACGCCACGTTATTCGAAGAAGCAAAGAAAAAGTTAAAAAACAGAATAATGAGAGAGAGAGAGAGAGAGAAAATATGAATTGTACATCCTTACTTTTATCATGGTTTAAATTTTCGAATGATTCTGAATAATTTTTTCCTATGATACATTGAATTAAAACGAAAATGTTTCGTCCCCGCGATGAGGAATACGTGAGTACAACGAGATGTAGACGAGTTTGAGACACGTTGGCCCCAGCCGCTGGTGACGCATCAGTCACGCAGCGGCAGCGCTGCTGTTTCTGTTTCAGTAACTATTAAGCCGCCGTGAGTGATACTCTCTCTAGTTACTGTCGCCATGGCTATTGTGAAAAAAGGCAAGCTTGATGTCCGATCGTTTCAGTCATCATGGACAAATGACTGGATTTATTCAGCTGAATGATCGTGCTGTGTGTGCTGTGCTCTATACTGCGAGAATGTCGTGTGCCGCACATCGAGTGGTAAAAGACACTGAAACAAGACACGAGAAAACTTTTAAAGGACAGTACAGACAAGACTGAAGCGATGAAAGCAGTATCGCGCTATGAGAAACAAAGTAATGTGTTTAAGAACGTGAGTGCTAGCAAAACAATGCAGCTGAGGCCAGTTACAAACTAGCTCTGTGTATTCCCAAGCACGGGAAGCCTTTTACTGATGGAGATTTTATAATAGCAGCTTTCATAGAGTGCACTGAGGTGTTATTTGATGGCATATCAAACAAACACATGATCATCTCAAGGATAAAAGACATGCCTGTCTCAGCTAGGACCGTGGAGAGACGTGTTTCTGAAATGGCTGCTAATGTAAGTGAGCAGCAAACTGTTGCTTTAACAACTACACCTGTGTTCAGTGTGGCCCTGGATGAAAGCGTGGATATAAATGACATTCCCCGCTTGGCTGTTTTTGCCAGGTATAGTGACACAGAGATACACGAGGAGCTGTGCTGTCTTAAACCTATATATGGCACTACCAAGGGAGAGGACATACTGAAGACCTTCACTGACTATTTTGAGGACAGAGGGGTTGAAAATCAGAAAGATTTTTGCAGTTACAACGGATGGTGCCCCTGCCATGGTAGGAAAAAACAAGGGTTTTACTAAGATGGTTGAGGATAAAATTGGGCACCCCATTCTGAAACTGCACTGCATAATTCATCAAGAAAATTTATGTGCCAAGATCTCGAGCTCTGATCTCAACAAGGTGATGCTACTGTTACTAAAGTAGTGAATTTCCTTGTTGCACACTCTTCTCTGACGCACAGGCAGTTTCAAGCTTTCCTTGAAGAGGTGGACAGTGCTTACAAAGATATACCCTTGCACAGCAGTGTTAGCTGGTTAAGCTGTGGGAAAGTATTGGAGAGATTTGTGGAATGCTTTGATGAAATAAAGATTTTCTTATCAGAAAAAGGCCAAGATTATACTGAGCTGGAGGACAAAGACTGGACTGTGAAACTTATGTTTCTCTCAGATATCACCAAACATATTAATGACCTCAGTCTTCTCTTGCAAGGTGCAGCCATTTCAGAAACACGTCTCTCTTCGGCCCTAGCTGAAACAGGCATGTCTTTTATCCTTGAGATGAGATGAGTGATGGATTTGTATGATATTTGGAAGGTATTTGTTGCAAAGCTTGCAGTTTACTCATCAGATATTAAAACTGGTTTTTTTCCGTTACTTCAAAAACTTATAGAACTTATCTGCAATTCATCCGGTCAACACTACTGATCGTCAGGTGTACATGTAAGAATTAAAGTCTGAGTTCTCAGTCAGATTTCAAGATTTCCAACACATTGGCCCAGTGTTTTCGTTTTTAATCAGACCAGACACCTTTAAGTATAGTGAGGTGGACGCGTCTCTCTTTGAATGGATGGAAACTGAGGAGTTGGAAATGCAGTTAATTGACTTTCAGGCCTCATCATTGTGGTCAGCTAAATTTAAAGATCTTCGAGAAATATTGGAAACTAGTACGAATGATCACACCTTCGCCCTTGCTGTCCTTCATCTTCCACCTTTGATTATATAGTTAGTGTAGCTTGTCACAAACAGCCTCATAAGGACCAGGGTCTGCTGTTGTTTGTTCTTCCGTTGTGTTCCCTTTGTGTTCTCCTCCTCCTCCTCCTCCTCCTCCTCCCGTTCGATCTATCTATTTCTCGGTCACACGTTGGAGGGTAACTCGATTAAGCGTCGCGAGATGAATATTCACGCGGGCCAACGAGGTTCTTGCGGGCGTGGGAAAAAAACGCCCTGATGGGAAAGTCTTTGATTAAATCGCTTCTTCTCCTCCCGATTGGAGGGACATTATCGGGAGGAGGAGGAGGAGGAAAAGGAGGAATTTGATTGTCGATGAAGAGGAATGTAAAAATGGGATAAATTGAGGGAAGTACTATGATTGAGAGGAGGAGGATGAAGAGGAGGAGGGGAAGTAATTTACGAGAGAGAGAGAGAGAGAGGTGAAACGTTTACATTGGGATAAGAGAGACGAGGAGGAGGAAGGGAGAGGATGAAATCAAATAGAGAAAGAGATTGAAAGACTGAAGGAGAAAGGAAGAGAGATACAGAAAGCAAGCAAGCAATAAAAACAAAGAACAGGAGAGAGGAGAAAAGATGAGAGCTTTATACAAGAAGAGAGTTGAAAGGGGAAGAAGGGGGGTGATGAAAATGAAGAGAGAGAGAGAGAGAGAGGGCGATAGAAGAGGGGAGAAGGAGCTAACCAAACCCACACACAAGGGCCTAAAATACAGAGGGGAGAGGGGAGGGAGTGACACGTGGTGGGAGAGAAGAGGAAGAAGGGGGAGAAAAGAGGAGGGGGGGAGGAGGGGAGGGGGGGGCTAAGAGAAACTGTGATCTCAAAAACAAAATTTGTCACCTGTCAACCCCCAAAAGTTTTCCTTTGACAAGTTTCTGGGGCGAAGGTGAAAGGTTTCCCGGTGAAGAAGAACCCTTGTGTGGCGGGAGTCTGGCCGCACCTGTCTATCCAGCGGCTAGATAGATAGATAGATAGATAGATAGACATACGTACAGGTAGAGATAGAAAGATAGATGGATAAATAGACAGGTAGGTAGATATATTGATAGTCAGATAGGCTGGTAAATAGATAGATAGGTAGATAGACACATATAGGTAGATAGAAAGGTAGATAGAGAGATAGATGAATTAGTAGACAGGTAGGTAGATATATTGATAGATAAATAGGCAGTTAGATTAAAGTGGATTAGATAGATAGGTAGATAGATAGACATACAGGTAGAGATAGAAAGATAGATGGATAAGTAGACAGGTAGGTTGATATATTGATAGATAGACAGGTAGATTAGAGTAAGTGGATTAGTAGAGGTAAGGGATTAGGATTAGGATAGTGGTAAGCTTGGGGAACGTTGGCTGTGTTTTTATTTTATTTTTTTTATTTATATATATTTTTTTACAGCAAAGGAGACAGTTCAGGGCATTAAAAAAAACAATGATGAAAAAAAAGCCCGCTACTTACTGCTCCTAAAAAAGAGTACAGAGGAGTGGCCGAAAGAGAGGTCAATTTCGGGAGGAGAGGTGATATTTGATAATGGTGGTAATGGTACTGATAATGGTATTGCTGGTGTTAATGGAGGTAATGGTGGTATGGGTGGTTATGGTGTTTGTAACGGTGGTAATGGTGTCGATAATGTCACTTTCTGGTGTTAATGGAAGTAGCAATGGTGTTGGTGATAGTGTTTCTGCTGGGTAGTGATGGTAATGTGGTAATGGTTTTTGCGTCCCGCCCTCTGCCACGAGCTGGGATTTCTTAGTCACCGCTGAGTGGCCTAAGACAACCCTCATGCTCTCCTGAAGACCACCTATCAACCTGGACTCATGATTCTCTCTAAAACATAATCAACAGTGAGCTCCAGGGGGCAGCATGAGGCAAGCAAGATGTCGCCACTATAAACACTTGCCCGCGCCACAACGAGCTGGGGCCGACCACCACGCCTGTCAAGAAAACCTGCCAACACCATAGGCAGATACGTAAGAAAAAAGTAGAAAAAACATATAGGTAGATAAATAGACAAGCAGATAGATTGGTAGATAGATAGATAGTGAAAGATATAGATCGATAGGCAGCTTGAGAAATAGAGATAGAAAAGAAGCATTACAAATTAGTTAGCTAGATAATTATGAAAGAGTTGGCAAGTTAAATCTAAAAAGCTACTGATTTTAAGTGAGATATTTACGATATTTATATGATACCTGCTCAGTGGTAGTTAATTAAAATGCCACCTTGAAGGACAGATAATTTTGGTGCATAAGCAGGTAGATAGATGAGGAAGGAAGGAAGGAAGGGAAGGGAGGGAAAGGAAGGAAGGAGAGAGGAAAGAGATGAGAAGAAAAAGGAAGGAGAGATGAGAGAGAAAGAGAGAAATGGAAGAGAGAGAGAGAGAGAGAGAAGAGAGAGAGAGAGAGAGAGAGAGAAGAGAAGGAAGAGAGAGAGAGAGAGAGAGAGAGAGAGAGAGAGAGAGAGAGAGAGAGAGATCCCGTTAGCCCATCACCATCTGTCACTACCATCCGCATATGTATCCGCTGAGCCTCATATTGATACCAACACATCAAACAGATTCTTCCCCCATCCTGCCAGTGTCACTAACCCGCCCAAAAACAACCTCCTCCTCCCAACACAGTACTGCCAACGCCACAGAGAGTCCCATCCCTTCCCGCCTGTTACCCAAATCCCAAATGATCCTGCCTCTCTCTGCAGTGTTGCCAGCGCGCCCGAAATGGTCCCTTCCTATCTTTGCAGTTATACCAATGTCGCAGATAATTGACTTTGTGCTTTTGTCTGTCTGTCTGTCTGTTTATGGCTGTTACTATGTTGGTCCGTTTGTGTTTTTGTCTGCTCCGTAAGAGAGAGAGAGAGAGAGAGAGAGAGAGAGAGAGAGAGAGAGAGAGAGAGAGAGAGAGAGAGAGAGAGAGAGAGAGAGAGAGGGTCAGGTGTCGGTGCACTCCCCAGGTGAATGTTGCTCATGATCCACCTGTAATCATCGCCTTGCCTTTATTAGTGCCTCGTTACCTGCCTCGCCATCTCAGGTGTGTCCAGGTGACTCATACGCCCGCATGCTACACCTTCCTCCTCCTTTATTTCCTCTTTTTTTTTCCTTCCCTTCTTCTCCAATGCCTTCCATTTCCTTCCCTTCACCTCACCTCACTTCCATTTCATTCCTTTTTTTTTCTCTCTCTTCCTTCTGTTTTGTTCTCCTCTTTCCTCCGGTATTTCCTTCTTTTTTTATTCCCTTCCCGTTCCATTTCCTTCCCTTCACCTCACTTCACTTCTCTTCCTTCTTTTTCGTTCTCCATTTTTTCCTCACTTATTTCCTTTTTTCTGTTCCCTTCCTTTCCCTTCCCGTTCCATTTCCTTCATAAGAACATAAGAACGCAGGAGTCTACAAGAGGCCGGTAGGCCTGTACTAGGCAGCTCCTTTGATCCTAGGCTCCCGTGTATCTAACCCCACCTAATATCGCTGTCCATGAATTTATCTAGTCTATTTTTGAATGTGACAATTGTATTGGCACTCACCACATGACTGCTAAGCCTATTCCACTCATCCACCACCCTGTTAGTAAACCAATTTTTGCCTATGTCCCTGTTGAATCTGAATTTATCCAGTTTAAACCAATTACTTCATGTCCTACCCGGTTCTCTTACCAACAAAACCTTATGAATATCCCCCTTATCAAAGCTCTTCATCCATTTATAAACCTCGATCATGTCCACGCACCCTTCGCCTTTCTAGAGAATGCAAGTTTAACTGTTTGAGTCTTTCCTCGTATGGCAAGTTTCTCAACCCCTGAATCATCTTAGCCATCCTCCTCTGCACCGATTCTAACATTTTGATATCCATTCTATAGTAGGGTGACCAGAACTGAACCGCATAGTCAAGATGAGGTCTAATTAATGCTAAATATAGTTTGAGGAAGACTTCGGCGCTTCCGTTGCTTACGCTCCTTGAAATAAATCCCAGTACCCTATTTGCTCGATTTCTAGCTTGAATGCATTGTGTCCTTGGACGGAGATCAGAGCTCACTAAGACTCCTAAGTCTCTCTCGCACCCAGACCTGCTTATGAGAGTGTCATTTATGCAATAGTTATGAGAGGAGTTGTTCCTACCTACACTCAGAATACTGCACTTTCCTACATTGAACTCCATCTGCCATTTATCCGACCAGTCATACAATCTGTTTAGTTCATCCTGGAGAATACTAGCGTCCTGATCCGACTCAATTACTCTACCGATCTTGGTATCATCTGCAAATTTACTGACATCACTACTAATTCCTGTATCTAAGTCATTGATATAAATAATAAACAAAAGTGGACCTAATACCGAACCTTGTGGGACCCCACTCGTAACACATCCCCAGTCAGATCTTTTACCATTGATTTGCACTCTTTGCTTCCTATTGCTAAGCCACGCCTTGACCCAGTTCAGAACTTTACCCTCTACTCCGTGAGCCTGTAATTTAAGCAACAGTCGTTGGTGAGGAACTTTGTCAAACACTTTACTAAAATCAAGATAGAATACATCATAATTTTCATCTCTGTCAACCGCCTCAAATACTTTATTGTAGAAGGACAAGAGATTGGTGAGGCATGACCTACCTTTTGTGAACCCATGCTGCGAGTCGTGAATTAAGCTATGTTTCTCTAGATGCTCCCGAATGTTCCTGGCTATTATGGACTCCAGCATCTTGCCTATAACCGATGTTAAGCTAATTGGGCGATAGTTTGAAGCAGCTGACCTGTCCCCCTTTTTGAAAATCGGCGTCACATTAGCTACTTTCCATAGGCTGGGCACATAGCCAGTATTTACCGACATCTTAAAGATGTCGGTTAGTGGGTCACTGAGTACATTACCTAATTCCTTTAATACCCTCGGAAATATCCCGTCAGGACCTGGCGATTTGTTCTTCTTAAGCTTATCTATCTCATCCTGAACTACTTGCCTGGTAATGATTATATCCCTCAATTTATCGCCATCCCCGCCCTCGTACACCTGAACCCTTTCCGGAATAGTCGTTCGATCCTCTTGTGTGAATACTGAAAGGAAGTAGTCGTTCAGCAATGTGCTCATATTTTCGTAATTTTCCACTAGCTCCCCTGTGTTTGTTTTCAGCGGTCCAATTTTCTCCCTTGTTTTTGTTCTATACCTCACCTCATCTCCATTTTTTCTTTCTCTTCCTTCTGTTTTGTTCTCCTCTTTCCTCCTGTATTTCCTTATTTTCTATTCCCTTCCCTTTCCTTCCCTTCCCATTCCCTTCCCTTCACCTCACCTGCACTCCACGGTTTCCTCTTCCCCTATTTTTCCCTTTAATATCCTTCCATTCCCTTTCATTATGTTTTTCTTTCATTTCCTCTTTTTTGTTTTCCTCTTCCTTTTCTTCCCTTTCCTTCCGTTCCCTTCCGTTCTATAAATAAAATTCGCTTGCGCCACAAACGGGCTGGGGCCGTTGAAGAGGCCCCTCAAAAGAGCCTACCGGCGCTAGTGCACCACCCCCCAAAAAAAAAAAAATCTACTCCATTCCTTTTTTTGCTCTATTTCCTCCTTTTTTTCTATTCCTTTCCCTTTCCTTCCCTTCCTTTAAACTCCATTTCCTCTCCTTCTCTTCCCTCTCCCTTTCCTTCCCTTCCCTTCCCTTCCCTTCCCTTCCCTTCCTTTCCCTTTCATTCCATTCTCTTCGCTTCCTTTCCCTTTCCTTCCCTTCTCTTCGCTTCCCTTCCCTTCCCTTCCCTTCCCTTCTCTTCGCTTCCCTTCTCATCCCTTCCCACTCTCTTTCCTTCCTTCCTTCCTTCCTTCCCTTCTTCCTTCATCCCTTCCTTCCTTCCCTTCCATCCTTCCTTCCCATCCTTCCTTCCTTCCCATCCCTTCCCTTCCCTTCCCTTCTTTCCTTCCCTTTACTTTCCTTCCCTTCGCTTCCCTTCCCATCCCTTCCCTTCCCATCCCTTCCCTTCCCTTCCCTTCCCATCCCATCCCTTCTATCCCTTCCCTTCCCTTTTTTTTCCTTCAGGTAATCCTATACTCTCACATTCCACGACTTTCTCCTCTCCTTCATTCTCTCCTTCTTTTCCTTTCCTTCTATTCATGACGTCATTCCCTTCTTCCCTCCTCCATTTTTCATTCCTCTCTCCGTCTCTCCTTTCTTTGAACTTTTCCATATTCCCCCTCCCTTTTTATCTTCGTTGTTTCCTCCCTTTGTTTTTCTTTTTCATTTACTTTGTCGTTCTCTTTCTCCATATTCATTTCTCTCTCTCTCTCTCTCTCTCTCTCTCTCTCTCTCTCTCTCTCTCTCTCTCTCTCTCTCTCTCTCTCTCTCTCTCTCTCTCTCTCTCTCTCTCTCTCTCTCTCTCTCTCTCTCCATCTATTTATTCTCCTCCATCCCTCCTTCGGACATTTCTTTCCCTCCCTCCCTTCCCTCCCCTTCCTATGATTCCTCCTTCCTTCTTTTCCCTCCTCTCTCCTTCCTTCCCCTTTCCTCCCTCCTTCCCTTCTTTTCCCTCTTTCCTTCTTTCCTTACCCCCTCCTTACTCTTTCCTTCTCTTCCCCCTTTTATCCATTCTCCCATTCTCCTTAGTTTTCCGTTCCTCTCTACCTTTCCTTCTCCTGCCTTCCCCTTTTCCTCTCTTCCTCCCTTCTCTCCCTTCCTTTTCCTCCTCTATACATTTTCATTACCTCCCATGATCTCCCTATCTCTCTCTCTCTTCCTTATTCGTTTTTCTTTCTGGTTTTCTTTCCCTCCCTCCCTCCTTTCCTCCCTCCCTCCCTCCCTTCCCTTTAGATTCAAATTAAGCTTCACCGCAGTTTCATTTTCTTCATTTTTTTACTTTTTATATTTTTACTTCTCTTATGGTTTTATTTTTCTGTTTACTTTATTAGACCCGGAGGCTGCTGAGGATGGAGATGAACTTTACTTTTTTTTTTCCTTGATTTTGTTCAGATTCCTTTTATTTTTGTTTATTTAATTTTTGTTTCCGCTTAATTTTAGGAGTGGTTGTTTTTTTTCCTTTGTCGCTTATTATCATTCTCTCTCTCTCTCTCTCTCTCTCTCTCTCTCTCTCTCTCTCTCTCTCTCTCTCTCTCTCTCTCTCTCTCTCTCTCTCTCTCTCTCTCTCTCTCTCTCTCTCTCTCTCCTTTTCTTTTATCTACTTTATCTTTTTTTCTCTTCTCTTTCTCCTCCATCCACTTTTATTTTATTCTTAACTTCTTTATCTCCTGTTTTCTTTTATCCTCTCCTTTTCTCTCCTCTTTTCTCCTCTTCTTTTCTTCTCTCTTCTCTTATCTTCTCCATTAATATCTTCGTTTCCTCCTCTTTGTTTTCTTCCTCCATCGCCCTCATGTTCCCTTCTTCTCTCAATATTGTCTTTCCTCCCTCTCTCCCTCCCTCCCTCCCTCTCTCTCCCTTCCTTCCTTCCTCCTTCATTTTCTCTTTCCTATCCTCATTTTCTATTTTATTCGTCTGGTTCCCCCTTCTTCTCTTTCCCTTCTCTTTATTTCTTTCCTTCTTTTTCTTGTATTATCTTTTTTTTCGTTATTTTTCCTCCTTTTTCTTTTTCTTCGCTTACTTCTTTTTCATCATTTTCTATATTATTCTTCTCTCTCCTTTTTCCCTTCTCTTTCTTTCTAATTTCCTTTTCCTTGTATTATCTTTTCTTTTTTCCTTATTTTTCTTCCTTTTTCTTCTTCTCTTACTTCTTTTTCATCATTTTCTATATTATTCTCCTTTTCTTTCTCCTTTTTCCCTTCCCTTTCTTTCTAATTCCTTTTTCTTGCATTGATATTTTTTTTAACTTTTTTTCCTCTTCTCTTCCCCCTTATTTTCTTTTTCTTCTTTTCCTCTTTTTATTGTCTCCATCCTTTCTTCGTCTTCCGCTCCCCTAAGCTATTTCTTGTCAATATTATTTTTCTTCATCTTCCTCCCTTCTTTTTTCTTCTCTCGTTTCCTCCTTCCCCTGTTTTCTCCCTCCATCGCTTCTTCCTCTCCTTTATTCCATTATTTCATTCCCTTCTTTCGCTTACTTGTTTTCTTCTGCCAGTATTTTAATTTTCCTCATCTCTCATTCTCTTCCTCTTCCGTTTTCCTCTTTACCTCCTCTCTCGCATTCTCTGTATTCTCGTTATTTTCTTTTATTTCTCTTATATTCTCTTCTTCCCTCCTCCTCTCTCGCCCTCATATGTATTTTTTCTCTCTCTCCCTCCTTCCCTCTCTTTCTCTCTCCTATTCTTTCTCTCCTCCCTTCACTGCTTCTCCCTATCTCTCACCCGCACCTTTGCTATTTTACTTTTTTACTTTTTTTTCTTCCCCCCGCTCAATTTCTCTCTCTTTCCTCCTCACATCTTTCCTCTTTTTCTTTCTCCCTTCTCCCTTCTCCCTTTCATTCGTGTTCAGTTACCTGTTTTCTCCATTTTTCTTATTTTTCTCTTTTCATTTTTCATTTGTTTTCCTACGTGCTATAAAAAAGAGTGGGAGAGGAAGATGATAAAATAAAAAAATAGAAAAAATATATATAAGAAGAGAGGAAATGAGAGAGAGAGAGAGAGAGAGAGAGAGAGAGAGAGAGAGAGAGAATAACAAAGAGAGGAAGAGAGAAAGAAAAAGTAAAACAGAGAATAGGGGAGAAAATAAAACATGAAAAGAGTAATAGAGAAAAAATAAAAGAAAGAATAAGAAATAATAAAAAAGAAAGGGAGTGAAAGATAAGAAAAAAACAGTAGGAGAGAGAGAGAGAGAGAGAGAGAGAGAGAGAGAGAATTATGCGACACCAGAAAAAGAAAGAATAAAAGACGTTGGAATGAATTTTGTAAAAGGTGTGGGGAATATCTCTCTCTCTCTCTCTCTCTCTCTCTCTCTCTCTCTCTCTCTCTCTCTCTCTCTCTCTCTCTCTCTCTCATAAACTGTGTAAATGGAAGAGGCCTTGGGGTGAGGCTTGTGTCCTTGCATTTATTTATTTTATTTATGAATTTATGATTTATTTTGCTATTCATATATTTTTTTTCGTAGTTCTCATTACATTTTGGGGGGGCTTTTTTTGTTTTTCTGTTCATTTTTCAATCTATTTTCTTCTCTCTCATTTTTGCATATTTTCCATTTATTTATTTTTTTTCATTTCTGCTTATCATTTCGTATTAATTTATTTCTTCATTTTATTTATTATTTGTTTGTTTTTTCTAAGCACCTCATTCCTATATTGGTTCTTCCGTCTCCCTTTCTTCTTCTTCTTCGTCTTCTTCTTCTTCTTCTTCTTATTATTATTATTATTATTATTATTATTATTATTATTATTATTATTATTATTATTATTATTATTCGTCTTCTTCTTCTTCTTCGTCTTCTTCTTTTTCTTCGTCTTTTTCTTCGTCTTTTTGTTGTTTTTCTTCTTCTTCTTCTATGGAAAGATAGATAGATAGATTGATAGATGGATAGAATGATTTACTTTTCATCTAAATTCTTGTCATATTTTTCTTCTTTGCTCTCTATGTCTTTTATTTTCACATTTCAGCTTTTGCACGCTCCTCTGATTTTTTCTTTTCTAATTTTTTTTTCAGTTTCTTTTTTTTCTTTTTTCTTCATTTTTTCCTTTTTTTCTCCATTTCTTTTACTTTTACATGTCAGCTTTTCTCACTCTTTTGGTTTTAATGTTCTCCAATTGTTTCTTTTTTTTCTTTTTCTTTCTCTATTTTTCATCCTTTTTTTTAAGTGACAAGAGAGAGCGAGAGTGTATTAAGTGCTCCTGGTTCTGAGGGGATTGGATGCTGTTCTTTTTCTTTTTTTCTTTCTTTTTTTTTTTTGCTTTT
>NC_066527.1:15910010-15917510 GCF_024679095.1 Eriocheir sinensis
ACCTGTCGTCCCCTTGGTGCCGTGGGATCCTCAGACCACCTGGCTGTCCTCAGCACGATTCAAGTCGCCACACTGAGGGACGCCCCTATGATGCGTACTAACTGGCTCTGGGGCAAAGCCGATTGGGAGGGACTTCAGGAAGCCCTCTGTTGCACTCCCTGGCATACCATCCTCACAGGTGACGTGGACGAACAGGTCAGCACTTTCACAAGTACTGTTCTTTCCCTTCAGAACACTTACGTCCCTAACCATACCTTCAAGGTCAAGCCTCGTGACCAGCCTTGGTTTGGGTACGAGTGTAGGATGGCTGCCGACGCTAAGAGCAGGGCATGGAGACGCTTTAAAGAACATCCAACCTATATAAACAAGCTGCTCCACAAAGAAGAGTGTGCCAACATGCGAAGTGTGCAGCGTTTGGCTCAACAACGATGGCAGGACGACTTGAAGTCACGACTCTCTGGCCGCTCTGTGGGAAGCAAGGCTTGGTGGACTGCCCTCAAGGACCAACAAGGCCTCGCTCCTGAAGACCAAATTCCTCCATTAGACAGGGCGGACGGCTCGGTAGCCACCAGAAGCAACGACAAGGCAGAGGTATTGGCAGCATACTTCTCAGGGAAGATGACTGTCCCTGACCCTGAACGTCACCCACCTGCCATGGCTCAACTCAACACCGCCTCTCTCCAATTCATCACTATTACCACTGAGGATGTCAAGCAACAATTGCTCAAGGTCGACACCAAGAAGGCCCTTGGACCAGATGGGATATCTCCACACATCCTCAACCACTGCGCAGCCCAGCTTGCAGGCCCCATCACCACCATTTTTTAGAGCTGCCTTAACACCAGCAAGTGGCCTTCCCTCTGGAAAGCTGCTAACGTGGCAGCCATACACAAAAAAGGAAAGAAGACAGATCCTTGTAACTTCAGGCCAATCTCTCTCCTGTCCGTCCTTGGCAAAACCTTTGAATCTATTCTTGCCAAGAGGATCTCAGGCTTCTTCAACACACACCACATTCTCAGCGACAGACAGTATGGCTTCCGCTCCAACAGGTCTGCCAACGACATCCTCCTCAGCATGTCCTCTGCTTGGCAGCATAACCTCGACAGAGGACGCGACACTTTCGTCATCGCCCTGGACATCGCGGGAGCGTTTGATAGAGTGTGGCACTCCGGACTCATCTCCAAACTCCAGAGTGTGGGTGTTAGTGGCAGGCTCCTCCATCTCCTTCACGACTACCTCGAGGACAGATCGCTCAGTGTAGTGGTGAACGGTCACACCTCGGGGGAGTATCCTATTAATGCTGGCGTCCCACAGGGAAGTGTCCTTGGACCACTTTTGTGGAATGTGTTTTTTAATGATCTTCTCCACCTCATACCTGAAGCAAACGCCTACGCGGATGACTGTACCCTCACATTCCCTTGCGACGGTACAGATCACTGTGCAACCGTCGCCCTTATCAACCAGGTTCTACAGACCGTCTCATCGTGGGGACATCGTTGGCAGGTTGACCTGGCACACGACAAGACACAGGTCATGCTGGTCTCAAGGCGACGCTGCCCCCCAGCCATCCCCACTCCCCCCATAATCCTACAAGGGAAGGTGCTGCCCTTGCAACAGTCAATCACTGTCCTCGGCGTGGAGGCGAACAACAGCCTGTCCTTCACCAGCCACGTCAGGAAGACTGCATCCAAGGCAGCAGGACGGCTGAACTGTGTCAGGCGTGTCTCCCACCTCCTTGATGCGAAGGGAGTGTCGAACCTTTATGCTGCCCAGGTTCGCTCCCTCATGGAATACGCCCCCCTGACATGGTCATCCTGCCCTCCATCATACCTGGGTCTTCTCGACAAGGTACAAAACCGCGCCCAACGGCTCATCTCTCAAAGGGCCGCCCTAAACCAGCAGCAACCCACTCCACTACATCCTCTTCAGCAGAGGCGAGACGTGGCTGGCCTGTGTACCATCTACAAGGTACACATGCAGGCTGCTCCGCACCTCGCAACTCTCCGGCAACAGTGGGCAACACCACACGCCCACGCCACCAGGGTCGCTCTGTCGAGGGAACACCAGCTCACCGTGCCCTTTGTCAGAACGGAGACTTTCCTCCGCTCATTCGTGCCCCGATATACTAGACTCTGGAACTACCTGACAAGACACACTGACATTCACACATCTACTACACTCCACACTTTTAAAAAATAAGTGAACACCTGGCTATTGTCTAATGTACACCACTAACTTTATCACTGTACTGTCCACTATCTTGTAACACAGCTACAGTTAGTTAGTCGGAACCTTACCGGTAACTTTTGGTTGTCATGTACCACCTTATGTAATCATGCTTAGTAAATAAAAGAGAGAGAGAGAGAGAGAGAGAGAGAGAGAGAGAATGTATGGAAAATAAAATGAGAAAAGGAGGGAGAGAGAATTGGTTCGTTATGAGAGAAAGGAAGAGATATGAAGAGAATGAATGACGGGAGAACAGAGAATAGGAATAAAAAACGAAACCATAAAAGAAGAAAAATGAGATGAAAGGGCAATTAAAAGGAGGAGAAAATAAAGTGGATAGGGAACAAAAAAAAATGTTGAAGAAAATAAGAAAAAAAACAAGAAAATAAAAAAGCGGTATGGATAAAAAAGGAAAATAAGAGAAAATAGCAATACAAGAAATAATGAGTGTTAAAAAATAGAAAAAAAGTCAAACGAAAGAAAATAAGAAACTGAGAAGTGAAATGAGATGAAAAAGCAAGGAAAAAGGAGAAGAAAATAAGGGAAATAATAAGGAACAAGAAGAGAATAAGAAAAAATAGAACTTAGAAGATATAAAAAAGCGGATGAAAGAAAAAAGAAGCAATACAAGAGGTAGAAGACTATCAGTATGAGGAGGAGAGCTGATGAGACGAAGAGCCTTTGCCTCCACTCTGTCCAGAAGAGCTGTGTGAGTGGAGCCCCCCCACACATGAGATGCATACTCCATACGATGATAAGGAACAAGAAGAGAATAAGAAAAATTAAACTAAGAAAATATAAAAAGTGGATAAAAAAGAAAGAAAAAGGGAAAAGAAGCAATACAAGAAATAGAAAAACAGACAAACTAAAAAAATGAGAAAATGAGAAGAGAAATGAGATGAAAGAACGAGGAAAAGGGAGAGGAAATAATGGGAAGGATAAGAAACAAGAAGAAATAGTTGAAGAAAATAAGAAAAAGAAAACTGAGCAAATAAGAAAATTAATGAAAAAGGGGAAAGAAGAAAAGGAAAAAAAGCAATAGAATCAATAATTTGTGTATAGAAAAATAGAAAAATAGACAAACGAACGAAAGGGAAAAGAGGAACAGATAAAGAAAAAGAAAAAAGAAAACATAGACAGCGAATGAAAAATACCAAAAGCTGAAAATGGAAAGAGGAAGAAGAAAAAATATATATAAAAAGTAAAAGGAGGTCATTAAACGTAAGAGGAAAATAGGGAACAAGGAAAAAAATTATTGAAGAAAACAGAAGAAAAGGAAATAAGGAAACAAGAAAGTGTGGATAAGAAAGAAAAAATAAGAGAAAATAATACAGCAAATAAGGAATGTATAAAAAAAACAGACAGACAGACAAACGAAGCAAGGGAAAAGAGGAACAGAAAAAAAAATTCTAATATCGACAGCGAAGGAAAAATACCAAAATCCCGATCAGGAAGGAAAAAGAAAAAAAATAGAAATAAAAAAAAGTGAAAGTGCTCGACAGCAGGTGTGAGGTGTGGTAAGATAATTTTTTTTTTTTTTATCTTTTATTAATACTTTGATGTTCTGTGAGGTGAGTTTTTTGTCAAAGTGTCTTTTTGTTACCTGTTCAATGACGCCCGAGTGCTGATTGCTTACCTGTTAACCTGCTAATTAACAACAGGTGATGCGGGGTAATTAATATGATTTTGATGTTACAGAAGACAGAAGAAGGAAGTAGATGAAGAGGACGAAGAGGAGATAGAACAAGGACATATACGAATAATAAATGAAAATGGAGAAAGAAATAAGGAGAGTAATGATGAAGAAAACGTAAAAACACTAATGAAGAAAAGAATATGAAGACAAGGGAAAGAAGAAAAGACAGAACTAAGTGAAGAAAGATATTTTTTTCTTGTTTTTTTACGTTTCTGAAGCGAATACGGAAGAATGAAGAAAGAAGTAGAAGAGGATAAAGAACAAGAACATGACCAAGCGAGGAATAAAGATAAAGAAGGAAATAATAAGAAATAGTAATAATGATGAAGATAAAAAAATGATTACATGTGTTTCTTAAATTTTAACTTCATATTGTTTTTTCTCTTTATTATTTTCATTCCATATTCTCCTCCTTTTTATGTTTTATCTCATTTTCTTTCTTCTCTTCCTTTTATCCTTTTTACATCTTCTTTTACGAGTTGAGTTTCAAGAAGACTGTTGGAGGAGGAGGAGGAGGACGAGTGCGATAATGGTATGCTGTAAGAGGAAAGAAAATGGAAAGAGGAGGAGGAGGAGGAGGAGGATTAGGATTTGAGGTTATGTTAATGGAGAGAAGCTCAGAGGAGGAGGAGGAGGAGGAGGAGGAGGAGGAGGAGGGTGAGAGGGAAGAAGAGAGACAAGAGTGAAGTGGAGAAGTTTGAAGAGGTTGAGCACTCTCTCTCTCTCTCTCTCTCTCTCTCTCTTTATTTGTTTGTTTTTTTGTCATATTTGTCTTGTTTTCATCCTTTTCACCTTTTCTTTTCTTTCTTTTCTAATAGTATTTTTTTTCTTCCGTTACTTTGTATTATTATTATTATTATTATTATTATTATTATTATTATTATTATTATTATTATTATTATTATTATTATTATTATTATTATTATTTCTATTATTATTTCTATTATTATTTCTATTATTATTTCTATTATTATTATTTTTATTACTGACATACTATACTTCCTCCTCTTCCTCCGCCCCCGCCTAATCCTCCTCCTCCTCCTCCACACCTTCAATAAGAAGATCAAAGAACCCGCAGATAACAACATATGGCTGTGATACCCACGTACACACACACACACACACACACACACACACACACACACACACACACACACACACACACACACACACACACAGCTTTCCTTCCTCTTTTTTTCTTCGTTTTATTTTTTGCATCTTTTTACCGATCTTCTTTTTTCCTCCTTCCTGTTTTCTTCTCCATTTATTTATCTTATTTATTATTATTTATCCCCTAATTATTCTCTTCCTTCCTTTCTCTCCTTTCTATACAATTCCTTCCTTCCTTCCTTTCCTTCTTTCGTTCCTCCGTTCTTTCCCTTCCTCCTTATTTTTCTTCCTTGATTCCTTCCTCTCCTTCATTTCCTGCCTTCCTACTTTCGTTCCACACTTCTTTCTTTCTCTTTTCCTCATTTCCTTTTTTCTTCCTCCCTGCCCTTCCTTCCTTTCTGCCCTTTCTTCCTTCCCTCCATTTTTATTTTCCTTCTTTCCTCCATTTTTTTATTTTCTCCTTTCCTCTTTCCTTTTTTTCCTTCCTCCTTTCTTCCTTCCCTTCCTTCCTTCCTTTCTTCTTTCATTCTTTCTATCGTTCCTCCCTTCATTCTTTCTCTCCTTTCCTCCTTCCTTCCGTCCTTCTTTCCTTCCTTCCTTCATTCATTCATTCATTCCCCCTCCCCTCCCACCACAGTACACATAATCACTAACATAATAAGCTTCTAAAAATATTAATTAAAAGGCTCAACCAACGCCTGAACTCTCTAATAACCCTAAAAAGATCACCTGGTTACCAGACCACTAATTAACCTAAGCCCCCGCCAGGCGTTGGAACCGATCCCTTATGAAGTAGAATCCAATCCCATCTACAGACGATCAAAGATGATGTTGCACTAAAGAGGGTCGGTAACAAGGTATTTTAATTAGTCTTACCTGATGTTTACTACCTCCCGTCTACGGCTTCGCGTGAGAGAGAGAGAGAGAGAGAGAGAGAGAGAGAGAGAGAGAGACTGACTAAACAGTTTACGCGTTACCCCCAAACCGTGTAATCTTCCTGTCACAGCGCTTGGAAAACATCATTAATTCTATCATTATTGCATTCCTCAGGCTCATTACTTCCTCCTTTTGTCTTGTTTTCTTCATTTGTTCACTCATTTCTACCTGTTTTATTTATTTTTATCTTTTTTTTTTACGGTGACTTCTGAATTTTATCTTTTTCTCATTTTTTGTCTTTTTCTTCTCAAAGTTACATATTTTTATCTGTCTATTTTGTCTACTCTCATCCTGCTCCTCTTTCCTTCCTTTTTTCTTGTCTTTTCATATTTTTCATCATTTTTTTTCTTTTTTCATCAACTTACATATTTTTATCTATCTATTTTGTCCACTATCTCATTTTTACAGTGTCTGATTTTCTGTTTCTTTCTTTTCCTGTTCCTCTTTCCTTCCTTCCGTTTTTCTTGTCTTTCTTCATATTTTTCCTCATTTTTTTTCTTTTTTCTTCATCAACTTACATATTTTTATCTATCTATTTTGTCTACTTTTATCTCGTTTTTACAGTGTCTTATTTTGCGTTTCTTTCTTTACCTGTTCCTCTTTCCTTCCCTCCGTTTTTCTTGTCTTCTTTTTCCTCATTTTTTTTTTTTTTGTCTTTTTTCTTCACAAACTTACCTACTACTTTTGTCTCGTTTTTACTGTGTCTTATTTCCTGTATCTTTCTATATCTGCTCCTCTTTCGTTGCTTCTTTATTTTTTGTCTTGTTTTCATATTTTTATTCATTTTTATCTTTTTTATCTAGTCTTATCTATTTTTATTTATTTTGTCTGCTTCTATATACTTTTTTCATTCCTTATTTTCTGTGTTTTCCGTTTCCCTCTTTCGTCCCTTCTTTATTTTTGTCTTTTTTCATATTTTTATTCATTCTTACCTTTTATCGAATCTTATCTATTTTTATCTATTTTGTCTACTACTTTCTACTTTTTACATTTCTTATTTTCTGTTTTTTCCCTTTTCCTCTTTCGTTCCTTCTTTTTTCTAGTCTTTCTTCATTATCTATTTTGTCTACTATTTCTATTTATTTTGTATAATTCTATCTACTTTTTCACAGTTTTCTGTGTTTTCCCTTTTCCTCTTTCTTTCCTCCTCTTAATCTTGTTTCTTCATGTATTTACTATTTCATCTATTTTGTCTACTATCTATTTTTATTTCTTTTGTCTACTTTTATCTACTTTTTCAGTCTCTTATTTTCTCTGTTTTTTCCCTTTTCCTCTTTGCTTCCATATTTTGGTCCTGTTTTTTTCATGTATTTTACTCAGTTTTGTCTATTACTGATTTTTTTCATTTCCTTATTTATTGCATCTTACCTGTACCTCTTTCCTTTCTTATTTTCGTCTTGTTTATATTTTTACTCATTTTATCTATTTTTATTTATTTTTATCTGCCTTATTTTCCATATTTTTCTTTTTCCTCTACTTGCTCCTTGCCGTCTTTTTTTCTTTATAATATTTACTCGTTTTTATCTGGTAAC
>NC_066527.1:15922510-15965010 GCF_024679095.1 Eriocheir sinensis
GTGTGTGCGTGTGTGTGTGTGTGTGTGTGTGCAAATGTGCCAGTTGTGTGGGTGGGAATGAAGCGAACTAGAAGAATGTGTATAAATTTAGATCTTGGAGGAGAGAGAGAGAGAGAGAGAGAGAGAGAGAGAGAGAGAGAGAGAGAGAGAGAGAGAGCACGTAAAGATACTCGTTAGCAATGGAACGCTCTATTCATATTTACCACAAAACATATAAATCTAACTACCCAAGGGGACGCCCACGATCCTGCCTGGAGGGACTTGGAATGGAGGCTGCGTGGAGGCTTGCTCAGGGGATTGCCAGGGGTGGAGGCCGCGGGGGAGTGAAGCGACGCGTCTCCTTAAGTATTCTCCTCGTTAATTGTTATGAATAGTTAACTGTACCCACCCGAGGACCAAAGTATAATACGTTTTTTTTTGTGTGTGTGTGTATGTGTGTGTGTGTGTGTGAGCCTTCAGAAAGTCGACATAAGCTTGATGGAATAAGAATGGAAACGCGGAAACAAGAAAATTATGAATTCTTTTACTTTTCAACCTTTTTTACCTCCCTCCCTTCCCTCAGAATATAAATAAATCCAAGACAAATTAATATTCGTGTTTGTCTGCCTTAGCCTCCAGAAAATACGTCCAAAGCTTGATGAAGAATAAATGGAAACTCAGAAAGAAGAAAATTACTTATATCATTTTTGCCTTGAAGAAAATTACTTATATCATTTTTGTCTTAGAAGAAAATTACTTATATCATTTTTGTCTTAGAAGAAAATTACTTATATCATTTTTGTCTTAGAAGAAAATTACTTATATCATTTTTGCCTTGAAGAAAATTACTTATATCATTTTTGACTTAGAAGAAAATTACTGATATCATTTTTGCCTTAGAAGAAAATTACTTATATAATTTTTGCCTTCCATTTTTTTACCCTTTAACTTTCCCTTCAAAACACAACTAAATCCAAGAGAAAGTAAAGCACATGTTTGTCTGCCTTAAACTTTCAGAAAAAACGACTAAATCCTGATGGAGAAAAATGGAAATGCAGAAAGAAAAAAATAAGTTATGCCGATTTTCTTTGTCCACCTTTGTACATTTTACCGACAAAGCACAACTAAATCCAAGGGAAAATATGATACGTGTGTGCATCTGACATTAACCTTCACAAGAAAGAACACAAACACAAAAACTAGACGCGGGAGAGAATGCAAACGTGTGAAGAATGAAACCGACCCCAGACTGTACGAGCTGTTTTTCCTTTCTCTTTCGTCTCTCAGTATCATGCAGCAAAGGCTTGTATGCAAACCAACCCCTCTGCAGAATTACTCGAGGGCGCCTGCCGTTGACGTGTAAGAAAGAAAGTGTTGCTCAGATTCGAATTAGTAAGGAGAGAGACAGAGAGAAGAAGGGGAGGATGTTCTGTTTGACAAAAAGAAGAACAGAGAGAGAGAGGGATGGAGTGCATGGGAAGGAAAGTAAAGGACAGGAAATATATGAAGTGGTTGAATGAAGAGGAATTCAGAAAGAGGGAAGAAGGGAAAGATGTGATGGGTGGCAAGAGAAGGATAAATAGGTTGAAAGTGTACGAGGAAGAAAAGAAAGGAAACATGGAGAGAGAGAGAGAGAGAGAGAGAGAGAGAGAGAGAGAGAGAGAGAGAGAGAGAGAGAGAGAGAGAGAGAGAGAGAGAGAGAGAGAGAAGAGAAAAAGAGAGAGGAGAAATTTGAAAGAAAAAAGAGAAAAGGAAGAAAATGGAGAGAGCGGGAGATATGAGACAGTAGGAAACGGAGAAGGAGAGAAGAAAGAGTAGATGTGAAAAAAGATAAAGGAGAAGTACAAGAGGGGGAAGAATAAGAAGGAGAACAAAGGAAATATACATGGACGAAAAAGAACAAGGAGACTTAAATAAAGAATAAAGAAAAAATAGAAGAAAACAATGATAAATAAGTCATAATCAGCAGAACATGAAAAAAACAGGAGAAGGAGAGGAGAAAGGCGAAGAAAAAGAAGTAAATAAAAGGGAAAGGAAATAGGAGAGAAAGAGGGAGAAGAAAAATTCAAACAAACACAAAAGAAAAATGACCAAGAAGACGAAAGAATTAAAGAAAGAAAAGAAAGAAACAGACGAAGATGATGTGAAAATAAGAGATAAGTACTTGAAGGGGAGGAAGAGGGAGCAGACAAAATAAACACCAAGAATAAGAAAACTGAACAAAAAAACGAAAGAAGAAAAGAGAAAAAACATGAAAAAATAAATAGTAAAAAAAACGAAGAAAACAGCAACGAAAACAAAAGACGGAAGAACGAATAAATAATACACAAAAAAGACGAAAAAATAGAAGAACGAAAAATATGAAAAATAAACAATAGAGATAAACAACAAAGCAACAACAGAAGCAATAGAGGAGAGAAGGAAGGAGGAAAGCAAAGCACAATGAGAAGATCTACACGTTAAGACAGAATGAAAGAGAAAGAAGAAAAACAAAAAAAGAAGAAAACAACAAGAAAAACAAAAGAAGAAAGGAACGAAGGAAGGCAAGTCATAATAAGAAGGAAGAAGGAAAGGAAAGCATTATGAGAAGATTTACACGTTAAGACAGAATGAAAGAGAAAGAAGAAAAAAAAATAACAAAAAAAAAAGAAAAAAGGTATGAAGGAAGGTAAGTCGTGATAAGAAGCTTTACATGTCAAGACACGTTCGACAGACACTAATTTTTTCTCTCCCTCCCTCTCTTAACTTTTCTTCCCTAATTTCTTGCTTGCAGACAGAGTAAGGCGGCGATGATGAGGGAAGTTGCCGTGTGTCTTACCGAAATTGAAACAAAAGACCGGCAATTGCTGAGGCTTTGGTCGGGATAGCAGATTTTGCCGTTTTCTTTTTCTTTACTTTACATTTTCTATTCTATTTAGGTATTCTTGTTGCGGCTGTGTGTGTGTGGGGTGGGGGTGAGGTGGGGGGGGCTCCGGTTTCATTATGCGGTTTTCCTTTTTGCAGTTTTCTCTCACTTAAGCGGCTCAGACATTGCATTGTTGAGCAGCTAGTGGAGGTCACGAAGAATTAATAAGAGTGGATGAGGTAGAGGAGGAGCAGGAGGAAATAGATGTTAAGGGAAACAGCAACGAAAACAAAAGACGAAGGAATGAAAGAATAATACAGATAAAAAAGACGAAAAAATAAAAGAACGAAAAATATGAAAAATAAACAATAGAGATGAACAACAGAAGCAATAGAGGAAAAAAGGAAGGTGTAAAGGAAAGCCTAACGAAAAGAGGGCGGCGGAATCAACCCTCAACTCAAACTCAACTCAACAACTCAACAGCAACTAAGATATTACTCATTGTCGTAATAACGTTAAGTTCTTTCGAATACTGGTGTCCTTGTCCGTTTTCATCGCCCGGTTAGTGGTAGCAGTAATGGTTGTTCTTTCCTCTTTCCTACATAATTTCCAAGCAGTTTTTCCATGCTGCATGGTTCTTTTTCCTTGCCTGCCAGCCTTGGCTGGAGGGATTGGGGGGTGGGGAGGAGCCTTCGCCTTTGCTGTCCTTCATCTTCCACCTTTGATTAGATAGTTAGTGTAGCTTGTCACAAACAGCCTCGTAAGGACCAGCAGGTCTGCTGTTGCTTGTTCTTCCTTTGTGTTTCTTTGTGTTCCTCTACTAGGCCTATGACTGCCCGTGGTTAGTTTTTTTTTTCTTATCATTATTTCATTTTGTTGTGTTTTGTGTATGCTTGATTATTTTCTTTGTGTGTTTTTATGGTTTAGTCAGCTTTTGTGGTCTTGTGTTTTCCTTCAGACTTTTAAGAATGGAAGTTTTAGGATTTAGATTCTGTCCGTAACGAAGAGCTTTAGTAATGTATTTTTGTTGTTGTTGTTTTAATCTTGTTTTTTTGTTTATTTGTGATCAGGATGTAAAAGTTGTATTAATTAAACTGTTTATTTGTTATTTATATTCGTCGTCTTTGTTCTCTTTATATTGTTTATTTTGTATCTGTTTTTATTACTTTTTTTTCTATATTTTGTTTTTATTTATGAACTCGATTTGAAAGTTGTTTAGTTTACGCTGTTTATTCGTCATCCATTGTCTTGTTTCCTGTTTGTTTATTGTTTTTTTTTACGTCTGTGTTTATGACCTGTTTAAATATATTCTTTTTAGTTTATGAACAGAATGTGAAACTTTATTTATTTAGTAATTTTCGTTTTTTTTTTTTTCTATCAATAAATATATATCAGGTGGTTTACTAGTGAAATTTAGCGGTGTGTGTGTGTGTGTGTGTGTGTGTGTATGTTACTGGTATTAAAGTAGTACGAATATTTTGTCACATTTATTTTTGTCACATTAAACGATTATTGATATTGCATTAAGCCTCATGGATTAATACTAAGCGCTTTGCGAGTGAAATTTAGCTGGGTTTTTTTAAGGGGGGTGGAAGGAGGTGTGCTAATAGGGTTTTAAGTTATAATCTACGGTATTCACATTTAATCTCATGTTGAACGGTTACATATATTAAGTGATAATGCACTTTGATAACTTAATTAATAATACTCGATATTTTTTTACAGCAAAGGAGTCAGTTCAAGGGCATAAAAAAGGGACTCAATAATGAAAAAAAAAAGCCCGCTAATCACTGCTCCTAAATAGAGTTAGAGGAGTGGCCGAAAGATAGGTCAATTTCGGAAGGATAGGTGTCCTGATACTTGACAATACTTGATAATATTTGATAATATTACTTGATAATATTTGTTAATACTTGAAAGTACCTGACAATACTTGACAGCACTTGATACTTGAAAATGTTTGATAGTACACTTGAAAATACTTAATAGTACTTGATAATATATGATACTACAAGATGATACTTAATAATACTTGATAATATATGATAACATCTGATAATATTTGATAATGAGATATGTACTAGTTAAAAAAGATAAATATTGCAGTTTAAATAAAGAGAAATATTGCGAAATAAAAAAAAAATGTTGTCAAGTTAAAGGTATAGTAAGCGGATAATTCTTTTTTTTATATATACATAATTAACCGCTTACGTAATATGCATTAAACCATATAGATGAATTTTCAAGCGTTGTGTAAATCATCAGTCCCTTCCTATGATCATTGTGTCCGAATTGAAACACGTATGTAGTCTCTTTCTTATTCACGCATTAGAGAAATATTGTCAAGTTACGTAATTAAAACAAATATTGCCAAGTTAAGGAAATATCAGTATTGCCAACTTAAAAAAATAGGTAAATACTGTCAAGCTAAAAAAAGAAAAATATTGTCAGGTTAAAAATTAGAAAAATACGTTGAAGTTGAAAAAGATATTGTCAAGTTAAAATAAAGAAAAACATTGTCAAGTTAAAATAAAGAAAAAATATTGTCAAGTTAAAATAAAGAAAGCAATATTGTCAAGTTAAAAAAAATATATTGTCAAGTTAAAATAAAGAAAAATATTGTCAAGTTAAAATAAAGAAAAAGATATTGTCAAATTAAAATAAATAAAATATTGTCAAGTTAAAATAAAGAAAAATATTGTCAAGTTAAAATAAAGAAAAATATCGTCCAGTTAAAAAAAATAAAAAATATTGTCAAATTAAAATAAAGAAAAATATCGTCCAGTTAAAAAAAATTAAAAAAATATTGTCAAATTAAAATAAAGGAAAATATCGTTCAGTTAAAAAAAAAAATATTGTCAAATCAAAGAAAAATTATTGTCAAGTTAATTAAGACCCAATTTGACACACGGGCGATTTAGGTTATTAATGGATATGCGCGAAGGGGATTTATTGTGTAGCTACGTCATTGGAACCCTAATTTAGAGTCTTTATCATTCACGCATTAAGGGGAGCATGGTCAGGTTAATTTAGGGCGAGTTTGATGCATGGGTTGTTTAGGTTATTAATTAACAGACCGACAGGCAAACAGAATAGGGAAGAAGAATGGCCAGTGCTTCGTCTATTCTTTCTTTTCTTCGCCCCTCTCCGACACTTGAACTGTTCTTACTCCTTTTCCAGTATTTCTTTATCTTAACGTCCTCGATGGTAAAACAGAGGGAATTAGAATGTTCAAAAGAAAGGGGAAAAAGTTATATTGTTGTCTATATTTTGCTTTGTCATTATTTTCGTTCACATGGATAAAAGTCAGGGTGAAATTTGTCCCTTGAAACGTTACCTCTTTTTCATTATTTCCTTATTACTTCCTGCTGCAGAGAGAGAGAGAGAGAGAGAGAGAGAGAGAGGGGCTGCCTTCCCCTCTCCCCCCATCTCATGAGAGTATTTTTTTTTTTTTTCATTATTGCTATTTCGCTTTCCTTTTCGTCCTGAATTAGCAAAATAATCCATGCGTCTTACCTCCCTCCCTCCTTCCCCTGTCTCTCCCTCGCGCTTGTTTCCCTGTTTTTTGGGCTCCAGAAGAGTGGACGGGGAGGGATAGGAAGGAGGTAAGCAAGGAAGGAAGGGCGGGAGAGTGGGAAGGAGAAAAGGAAGGAAGTGAAAGTGTCGCCAGCCGCCGCCGCTGACACACGCTAGAACGCACACATACAAGGAGGTACCGCCCTCTTCCCTTGTTGTGCATTTATTTCTGCCATTGTGTCTTTTTCGTTTCGTCGTACTGCCCATGTATTACTAGTTGTACCATCACACTCTGTACTGTCTGGGGGCTGGGATTGCATGTTCCTCCCTTCTCCTTTATTGTTTACTTGCAACAATAAACTATCAATCAGTCATCAATCACGAGCTTGTGTCGCCGGCCGCTAGAACGCACTAGTATGCACGCTACAACGGCGAATATAGGTTCCCTTCATTATGGTTACTTACCACAGCCAGTTTGTTTGTTGGTCTGTTTAGTGTATCAGCTAAAGCTTTACAAACAAGAAATCCAAAACATGCAGTATGTAAGACAGGTATATATACTTGTAATAGTAATAGTATCGTGGTATTGTATAGGTTATTGTACATCTGACACTTGGCAGCCGCCTCAACGCGTTTCCATAATGCATCGACTGTGTTTCAAAATGACTGCCGTCGGTTTCTCAAAATATTCGCGTGTAGCAAAATAACGAGGATTCATATGCTTCTTATTGATATCACACGTTAATCTTGGGTATTTTCTGCGTTTTTTCTGTAGGCCTGTTTTTCTTTTACACTTGATAATAAAAAAAAAGTGTATCGTTTTGATCGAAGTGCATGAGGGGAGGCCACATTTGGCCACCCTCGGAACGGATAGGGTTAAGGCCCGATTCGACGTATGGTTATTTTAGGGTTAGATTCAACATATGCGCACTGAGGATTATTCTGGCGGATATGTGTTAAAAGGGTTCGAATGTTATATATAAGGGATTTAGTAGTACGTATAGATGCACTTAGAGGATTATTGTTATGTGAAGCTCCCGATCTGCTCTGTGTTAAGTATTTATTCTCTTCACTTTATTCTTTACTTTTTTATTATTTTAATGGAAAAAGAAAAATAGAAGAGAAAAGGTGTTCATTCTCTACACGTTAACATTATTTATTTTATTATTTTTTGTTTGTTTGTTTGTTTGTTTGTTTGTTTCGTCACCTTTCTAGTAACTGGTTGAGCTTTTTGTTTCTTTCTTTTCTTTTTTATGCTTTTTTCTCCTCTTCGTTCCTCTTGACTCTTCCTCTTTTCTCTAAGTATTTGTCTTCCTCCAGCTTCCATTTCTTTTTCCTCTTCCCGCTTGAGAGAGAGAGAGAGAGAGAGAGAGAGAGAGAGAGAGAGAGAGAGAGAGAGAGAGAGAGAGAGAGAGAGAGAGAGAGAGAGAGAGAGAGAGAGAGAGAGAGAGAGAGAGAGAGAGAGAGAGAGAGAGAGAGAGAGAGAGAGAGAGAGAGAGAGAGAGAGAGAGAAAGAGAGAAAATCATGGAAAAAATGGATCACGGAAAGGGAATTGGAGAGGAGAGTGAGAGAAAAATTGAGAGAGAGAGAGAGAGAGAGAGAGAGAGAGAGAGAGAGAGAGAGAGAGAGAGAGAGAGAGAGAGAGAGAGAGAGAGAGAGAGAGAGAGAGAGAGAGAGAGAGAGAGAGAGAGAGAGAGAGATTAGTTCCGTCCCACGTATTGGATATAATTGGGTATCAGTCCCGTTTCGCAATTGACTATTTTCTTGTAACTTTTTTTTCTACTTTTCTCTCACCACCTTTGTTTTCATTCCCCTTACTGTCACTTATTTTTCTCCCTTCGTTGTGTTTTCATTCTTTTCCTTTTCATGTCCTTTAATTATTTTCCTTTCTTACTGTCCTTTTTTTTCCCTTTCCCTTTTCGCAGTTTCGTTCATCTCCCTTTCTCCTTTCTTTCTGCTTTTTCATCTCTTTTTGCCAATCATTTCACTCCATTCGTGTTCTTTTTTTCTTCATTTTCTCTCACAAAAATCTTCCTCCTCCTCCTCGTTTTTCGCGCTAATCCAAATGGAAATGTTAATGATTGTGATTATATCAGACTGTTTGACCTCTCTCTCTCTCTCTCTCTCTCTCTCTCTCTCATGATTAAACGTCATTCTAAAAACTGTCTTATATTTTCTCTGTTATATTTAGGAAAAGGAAGACATGATGAAGAGGAGGAAGAAGAGGAGGAGGAGGAGGACGAGGAGGACGAGGCGGAGGAAGAGAAATAATGCACCCTGCTTTTCATATATTGCGAACATTCATCCTCCTCCTCCTCCTCCTTCCTTTCCTCCTCCTCCTCCTCCTCCTAACTTTCCTCCTCCTCCTACCTTTCCTCCTCCTCCTACTTTTCCTCCTCCTCCTTCTCCTCTCCTTCTCTAATCCTTCTCTCTCTCTCTCTCTCTCTCTCTCTCTCTCTCTCTCTCTCTCTCTCAATTCCTTCAACTATCTACCCATTTTCCCTCAAGATCTTCACCTCTCGTTTTCTGTTAGGGGATAACTTTTATATTTATGCGAAAAGTAGAAAATAAAAGAGAAAATGATTGAACGGAGGACAGAGGAAGAGAAAAAAAGAAAAGAGACTAGGAAAAAGCTAGAAAATGAGAGGAAAGGAGAGAAGATTAGGGAGAGGAAGATAAAGAAAGGAAGGAAAGGAAGACGAGAGAGAGGTTGAAAAGGCATAGAGAGGAGGAAGAAGATAAAATAAGGAATGAAGGAAGAAAAGAACTAAAGGATTAAGAGACAGAGGAGGTAAGGAGGGAAGCAAAGAAGAGGAGAAGGGAAGGCGTAGGAATAAGAAGTCACAGAAAAAAAAGAGAAAGAGAGGAGGCAAAATACAAAAGTGTGGAAGAAGTGAGAAAATTAAAAAAAATAATCACGAGAAGAGAAAAAGTAGAGGAGAAAGATGAGATAGCAAAAAAAAAGAGGAAAAGAAGAACATATATGAAGAGAGGAGACAAGAGACACAAAATAGAGAAGAGAGAATAAAAAAGGGAGATAAATAAGAAGAGAAAGTATAAAGAGAAGAGAGAAAATACAAACAAATACAGGACTGAGAAAAAGAAGAGAAAGAGAAGAAGTATAAAGAAAAGAGACAAGAGACAGAAAATGAAGAAGAGCGAAGAAGAGAAACAGAAAACGAAGATAAATAAGAAGAGGAATTATAAAGAGAAGAGAGAAACTACTAAAAAAAAATACAGGACTGAGAAAAAGAAGAGAAAGAGAAGAACAAGTTTAAAGAGAGGAGACAAGATATGGAAAATGAAAAAGAGAAAAGAAGAGAAACAGTAAGAAAACGGAGAAAAATAAGAAGAGTAAGTAAGAAGAGATGAGAGAAAATACAAAAAAAAACACGACTCAGAAAAAGAAGAGAAAAAGAGGAAGCAACATAAAAGAGAAAGGAAAGATGGGAAGGAGAAAGAGTATGAAGTCAAGGGAATAGAAGAGATAGAAAAGCGAACGAATAAGAAGGAAGAAAAAGGTAGTAGAGGAAAGTAGAAGGAAAGGAACAAGAAAACGAAGTCAGAGTAAAAAGGAAGAAAAAGTGAAGAAAGAACATAAATAAAAGATGCAAGATACAGGTATACTACTGAGAGGAGCCCAATTAGCCCTTAAACCAGGTGATGTGATTAGCCAGGTAAGGGTAATTAGGATCGGTCTGGATAATTGACACGAGTACTTGTGTTTGTTTGTTTGTTTATTTGCTTGTTTGTTTGTGTTGGGGGAGAAGTTTTGTGGGGGGGGGGATTGTGTGGGTGTGTCTTTATGAGAGAGAGAGAGAGAGAGAGAGAGAGAGAGAGAAAGAGAGAGAGAGAGAGAGAGAGAGAGAGAGAGAGAGAGAGAGAGAGAGAGAGAGAGAGAATAGGGAGAGGGAAATAAAAGCAATTGGTTGAAATGGAAAAGGGAAGTAATTCAATATAGGAGGGAGACAGACAGACAGACAGACATAAATAGAGAAAGACAAAGAGAGAGAGAGAGAGAGAGAGAGAGAGAGAGAGAGAGAGAGAGAGAGATGCAGACAATTAAGCAGAAGAAGGATTAGAGAGAGAGTAATAAGGCTGCAATAGAGAGAGAGAGAGAGAGAGAGAGAGAGAGAGAGAGAGAGAGAGAGATAAGAGACATAAGCCCACGCCTCCTCAAGAATTGTGCCAAGGAGCTCTCAGGTCCTCTCTCCGCCGTCTTCACGTCTTGCCTGAGGGAGTGCAAGTGGCCTTCACTATGGAAGGAGGCGCGTGTGGTTCCGGACCACAAGAAAAATTCGAGGTCCGAGCCCAGCAACTACAGGCCCATCTCCTTGCTTTCTGTGGTGGGTAAGGTGCTGGAGCGTGTGGTGGCTGCAGTCATCTGTCAGCATCTGAGTGAGAGCCATCTCCTCCCAGATAGACAGTTTGGCTTCAGGCCTGGCCGGTCCACCGCGGACCTCCTCCTCCTCCTCTCCAAGGATTGGCAAGACGCACTGGATGAAGGCCTGGACACACTCGTGGTAGCCCTGGATATTGCTGGAGCCTTTGACAGGGTTTGGCACGCGGGACTCATTGAAAAGCTTCGCGCCAAGGGTGTCCAGGGTGCCCTACTGATGCTGCTCAAGGATTACCTCCAGGGGAGGACCCTTCAGGTGGTGATCAACGGGCAGTCATCAAGGCCTTCACCAGTGCATGGCTCAGTTCCACAGGGTTCCGTGCTTGGCCCAATCCTGTGGAACATATATATCGACGATCTCCTCCGGCAGCTATCGGCAGTGTCAGCCTACGCCGATGACTGCACACTCTCCCGCTCCTACTGCGGCCCCGACAGCCAGCACGCCGTCGAGGAGATCAACAGGCAGCTCAGTCTGGTGGAGCAGTGGGGAGAGGAGTGGTAGGTCACCCTCGCCCCGGAGAAGACGCAGGCTATGGTCATCTCACGGTCCCCAGACGCCTCTCGAGCAGTCTCAGGCCAGCTGCGTCTTGGAGGCAAGAGTCTGCCCCTCCAGGACCACATCAAGGTCCTGGGAGTGACTGTGGACCAGAGCCTGCGCTTCGACCTCCACGTCCGAGCTGTTGCCCGCCAGGCCTCCCTGCGAGTCTCTGCCCTGCGAAGAGTAGCGGGATCCCTCGACCCACGGGGCATCCTCACTCTCTTCAAGGCACAGATACGACCGTATCTGGAGTACGGTGCCCTGTGCTGGATGGCGAGTGCTGCCACCCACATGCAGAGGCTCGACGCAGTGCAGCGACGAGCACTGCGTCTGGTGGAGGCCAGCGAGCACCCGGAGGAGTCGTCTGCCACTGTGACATCGCTGGAGCACCGCCGTGATGTCTCAGCACTGGTGGTGTGCCACAAAGCCCAGGTGCAGGGGGTTCCCCACCTCAGCAGCTTGAGGCTCCCTCCACGCGCTGCTCAGAGGTTCACCCGGACTACACTCTCCGGTGACCAGCTCGTGGAGGTGCCTCGATCACACTCCAGGCAGCACCAGCGCACATATACAGCCAGGACCACACGCCTGTGGAACATGTTCACGGCAGCCACTCCCCAAGTGGAGAACATGAGCACGCAGCAGGTGAAGCTGGCTGCTCACAGGTGGCGTGAGGGACACCCAAGTGCGCTAGTGCTATGAACTATAAATAAAAAGTGACAAACTGACATTATTCCATATTGTTTTTACATGTTTTTCTTTACTTTTTCGTATTTTGTATTTGTATGATTGTATGTTTCAACATTCGACAACTCAATTTGTCCCATACACAGGCTGTTAGAATAACTATACCTTAAAAGTGTAATTTTGAACCTCCTTTTTTGTAAAAATTTGTTTGAATAAAAAGAGAGAGAGAGAGAGAGAGAGAGAGAGAGAGAGAGAGAGAGAGAGAGAGAGAGAGAGAGAGAGAGAATAAAAAATAAAGAAAATATAATACAGAAAATAAAAAAAAGTCCAGAAAAAATAAAATAAATAGAGAAATGAAAAACAAATAAAGACAATAAAGGAGATGAAAAATATAATGGAGGAAAAATATGAATAAATGAAAAGATAGAAAAGAAAACTGGGTAAATAAACAAAAGAATAGAAAAAATGAAAAAAACATTGGAGAAATAAAGAAAAATTGGAGAGAGAGAGAGATTTACATAGATAGATAGATTTACATAGAAAATCAGACCACACAGACCCCATGGTCCAGACTTGGTGGTCTGTCCTTAAACCTAAGTGATTTTACATTAATCAGAAGACTCCAAAACGTTGCATTTCTACTCTAGTTGATATTAAGTTGAAGGAAGTGACGGTCGAGCTTATTTTTGAAGGAGTCAATCGTGTTACACTGGACCACTGATGATGGGAGCTTATTCCATTCTCGCACTACAACGTTGGTGAAGAAAAATTTGGTGCAGTCTGAATTTACTTGTCTACATCTGAGTTTTACGCCATTGTTCCTCGTGCGCAAAGTGTCATCGATCATAAACAATGTTGATCTGTCTACATTCGTGAAACCATTAAGTATTTTAAAACATTCGATCAGTTTTCCTCGCGACGTTTCAAGAGAGAACATGTTAAGGGTAGAAAGCCTTTCCTCGTAGGATTTGTTGCGCAAGGAAGGGATAATTTTTGCCCGACGCTGAACACCTTCTAATTTAGCAATATCCTTTGCATGGTGGGGAGACCAAAACTGTACCGCATATTCCAAGTGGGGTCTGACTAAACTGTTGTAGAGCGGGGTATTACATCTTTATTCTTAAATAAAAAGTTTCTTTTAATGAAGCCCAACATTCTGTTCGCTTTATTTGCTGCATCGATGCATTGCTGTGAGAATTTGAGGTTTGACGCGATTTTGACCCCCAAGTCCTTGACGCATTGAACGCTTTTGAGTTTAACGCCGCGCATTTCGTAATCAAACTTTTATTCCTCGTTCCAACTTGAAGGACCTGGCACTTGTCTACGTTAAAGGGCATCTCCCATCTATCCGACCAAGCTGAAATTTTGTGCAAATCCTCTTGGAGGCTTTGCCTGTCTTCGTCAGTGAGAACCGAATTACCAATCTTTGTGTCGTCTGCAAATTTACTAATGCGGTTATTGAGTCCAACATCCACGTCGTTGATGTAAATAATGAAGAGCACTGGGCCAAGAACCGAGCCCTGAGGACGCCACTAGTGACAGGCGCCCACTCTGAGTTAAATCCGTCAATCACTACTCTTTGTTGTCTGTTGCTCAACCAATTCGCGATCCATTGGTTTACCTGACCGTCAATACCTATTTGTTTTAATTTGTAAAGTAATTTATGATGCGGACTTTATCAAACGCTTTCTGAAATCAAGATAGACTACGTCCAGTGATTTGGTTACGTCATAAACAGTGAAGAGGTCGTTATAAAAGGTTAATAGATTTGATAGGCAGGATCTTTTGTTTCGAAGCCATGTTGTGAGTCCCCAATTAATGAGTGGCTTTCAAGGTAACTCACAATTTTGTCTAATTATGCCCTCAAGTAGCTTACCTACAACCGAAGTTAGACTAATGGGCCTGTAATTACCTGGTACTTTTTTGTCTCCTTTCTTAAAAATCGGTGTCACGTTAGCCTTTTTCCAATCTGAAGGACAATGCCTTGTCGCAAGGACATATTGAATACGGTTGTGAGGAGGAGAGTATTTCGCTCTTGTTTCTTTCAGCAGAGTTGGATATACTTTATCAGGTCCAGGACTTTTATTTGTTTTAAGTGATTTGAGGGCTTTAAGGACTTCATCGGGTTTTATTTCAAAGTTAGACAATGCATGCTCGGGATTTACATTAGTACTGGTGTTGGTGGTGGTGGTGGAGGACTGTTATTATTAAACACCGAGGAAAAGTAATTATTTAATAGGTTTGCAACGTGTTGGCTGTCAGTCACTAGTGCACCGTCGCTGTTTATTAAAGGTCCAATTCCACTTCTGATCGCCTTTCTGTTGTTTATGTAACTGAAGAAGGATTTCGGATTATTTTTACAGTTGGCTGCAATATTTTCTTCATATCTACGCTTTGCCTGATGCACTAATCTTTTACTCGTCGCCTTGCATCATTGTAAAGTCTAATGTTTTCGGGCGTGCTTTGGTCTTTCTTTAACCTGTAAGACAATTTTCTCCTTGACTGAGTGTTTAATTTCGCTATTAAACCAAGGTGGACTTTTATTAGTGTTAATTCGCTTCTCGAACAAGGGGACAAATGTGTCCTGCTTAGTGAGTAAGTGATTTTTAAAGTTTAGCCAGGCGTCCTCTGCATTGCCGTTATCTGATCGTTGCAAATCTATTAGTTTTCGTCGGATTTCTACGAAGTTGGCTCTTTGAAATTGGGCACCTTAACTTTATTTTCAGTCACCGATGTTTGAGCTCTAATGTCAACGCGCACTAGTTTATGATCGCAGGAACCGAGGTGTTCTCCTACCGTGACATTACTGACTAGGTTATCTTGGGTCGCTATAACAAGGTCAAGTATGTTATTTTGTCGAGTTGGTTCAGAAACCATTTGGCTTAGATAATTTTCCTCTAGAAATTCGATCATTCTATGGGACTCACCTTCTGTACCCGACAGTGTCGCCCAGTCGATATGGGGAGGTTAAAGTCTCCTAGTATCAGTGAGTCGCTGTTATTAAGTGACTGCCTTAAGACGCTGTACATTTCAAGATCGCCATCAAGTGATTGCCCCGGAGGCCTGTAAGTGACAGATATATTTAAATTGACTTTTGCAATGTTTACTCGCACGCACAAATGTTCAACGTTACTGTTTCTTGGTGTTTTGTCAGTAGGTTGCAAGTAGCTTTTGACAAAAGGGCGACACCACCCCTCTACGGTTTACACGATCATTGTTGAAGAATCTGTAGCCATCTATGTTATATTCGGAACTTAAATCAATATTAGTGGTGTCGATAAATGTTTCGGTTATAGCAATTACGTCAAAGTTTTCTGTCAGAGCAAGACATCGCAGTTCATCAAATTTGTTTCTTAGGCTACGCGCATTGAAACTAAGGACTCTTAGGTTATCTTGAAGCTTGGTAATAGAGGTACTGGAGGGTTCAATGTTACGAGTCTGTTGCGGTGTGAGGTGTCTATTTACACGGGCGGGATGGAAGGACGTGGCTGAGAGTCGTGTTTTGTTTTTGGGGCGGTTCGTACGGCGGTGTTTTGGAGCCTTACGAATATGGGTGCCCTGATGGGGACAGGTGTATGCCGTCCCTTTGAAAAGTCTACTCTGGCCGTAGAAATCGTTCCAGGCGTTAAAGAATTCGACGTCTAGCTCTCCGCAGAGAGTCTGCAGGCGGTTGTTGAGGCTGAAGGCCTTACTGTAGAAGTCGCCCTCATCCCATGTCCGTGGTAGAATTCCTGAAATCAAAATATTAGGGGGGAGAGAGAGAGAGAGAGAGAGAGAGAGAGAGAGAGAGAGAGAGAGAGAGAGAGAGAGAGAGAGAGAGAGAGAGAGAGAGAGAGAGAGAGAGAGAGAGAGAGAGAGAGAGAGGGAGAGAGAGAGAGAGAGAGAGAGAGAGAGAGAGAGAGAGAGAGAGAGAGAGAGAGAGAGAGAGAGAGAGAGAGAGAGAGAGAGAGAGAGAGAGAGAGAGAGAGAGAGAGAGAGAGACAGAGAGAGAGAGAGAGAGAGAGAGAGAGAGAGAGAGAGAGAGAGAGAGAGAGAGAGAGAGAGAGAGAGAGAGAGAGAGAGAGAGAGAGAGAGAGAGAGAGAGAGAGAGAGAGAGAGAGAGAGAGAGAGAGAGAGAGAGAGAGAGAGAGAGAGAGAGAGAGAGAGAGAGAGAGAGAGAGAGAGAGGCAGGCTTCAGTTTAACAGGTAAATATCTACTAATGAAATCCCTGACTAAGAGGATCAGGCAACACTCTCGCACAGGTGTTGAGAGCTCACCTGTCAAGCGCTAATTACAGGTTGCACAGGTGGAATGTTTGTTACCTGGCTAAGTACTTTCTCTCCATGTACTTTAACTTTTTTTTCTGCCATTTCAATTGTGCGTGGGTGTGGGAGAGAGGGTGGGGAGGAGGTGGTGGGGCATGGTGTGTGTGTGTGTGTGTGTGTGTGTGTGTGTGTGTGTGTGTGTGTGTGTGTGTGTGTGTGTGTGTTTTACCTTTAGTTCAGATTATATTTTGTTCCTTTAATTTTTCCTTTATATCAAACTTGCCTTTTTTTTCTTTGTTTTATGTTATCTTCATTTTTATTTTCATCCAGTTATTGTTCTTTTGCTTCTTATAACATATTTCACTTCTTTTACTAACCTTTCCTTTATTTCCTTCCTTTTTATACATCTCTATTCTTCCTTCCTTCCTTATTTCATCTCTTCAGTATTCTCTTTTCATGTTTAACACTTCTCCAATTAACTTATTTTCCTTCATTTTCCTATAATACTTTCTCTCACCTCTCCTTTATCAACCTTTCAATGACTTTTCTCATCCTTTATTCTTCTTCTTATTTCAGTTTTTCACTCATCTTTTCCGTTTTAAGCTTCCTCTAATCGACTTTTCCTTCATCTCCGAATGTAGTGCGGCGACTATGCCTGATGAACGAGCCTCCCAGAACCCACTTAGCCAGCGGGGTACCTCTTTGGCCGACTCGGTAAGGAGTGGCCCTCCCGTCACGCTGGTCGCGGGTTCAATCCCCGGCTGCCTGAAATTGGGAGGCTCGGTCATCAGGCATAGTCGCCACACTACACTAACACTTTCTTTCACCTCTCTTTTATCAACCTTTGATTCACTTTCCTAATCATTTATCAGTTTTTTTTTTCTCTAGTTATCTTTTACTTTTTTAACTCCCCTTTTATCGATTTCTCCTTCATTTCTTTCTAATCCTTTTTTCACAGCTCGTTTATTAACCTTTCATTCACTTTTCTCATCATTCAATATTTTCTTATCTTTTCTAATCCTCAGTTTATCGATTTTTCCCTTTCCTTCATTTCCTTCTAACTCTTTCTCTCACCTTTCCTTTACTAACCTTCCACTCACATCCCACATCAAACACTTTTTCCCCTTTTCTGCGCTACTCTTTACACAAACACAGCATTTGATTCCTTGCTAACATTAAACAGAGGATTCGATTAGACCAGGAGCGTTTTTACGGCCTCAGGAATGGATTTTACGCCCTAACCATCGAGGGAGCGACACTGTGAGGGATGTAAGAGGTCCTTGGTGAGTCCTGGCAACCCACACCTCAAAGCCCGATCACCTGTAAACACTTCAGTCACTCCCTCCCTGTCTGTCAACTCGGCCCATAAATAAATGTCACCACCACGAGGGACCAGAAATCACTTTTGGGGGGGCACTAACCACATGGCTGCCTGGGCCGTTTCGCTCGTTATTTTGCCTTGAATTTTGTCTTTTATGTGGTTTTTTTTTTGTTTTTTTTTTCGTCTATTATTTTTCTCTGTTTTTTTTCTTGTTTATTTTTCTGTTTACTTATACTCGACTTCATTCATTCTCCTAAGTTTGTTTCTATCTGTCTTATAAGTTTTTTTAATTTTGTCTTTTTTTTTGTCTATTATTTTTTTTTTCTTTCTTATTTATTTTCTGTTTACTTATACTCGACTTCATTCTCCTAAGTTTGTTTCTATCTGTCTTACAAGTTTTTTTGTTTTTTTTTGTCATTTATATTTTTTTTGTTCGTCTATAATTTTTTTTTTCTTATTTATTTTCTGTTTACTTAAATTGACTTCATTCTTCTAAATTTGTCTCTATCTGTTTTTTTGTTTTTTTTGTTTTTGTTTCCACTCGTTCATTGTGTCAAATCTATGTCTTCTAAGTTTATTTTATCTATTCAGTATTTTCTCCTTTTCTCCTTTCTTTCTGTTTATCATGTTTTTTTTTCCTTCGTCTCCCTCCACTATTTATTTCTAGTTTTTCTTTTTTTTTACTTATTTTCAACTCCATTCTCTTAAGTTTTGTGTCCATCTATCCACTTCTATTGTTTCGTCTCCACTCGTTCATTATCTTAACTATATTTCGTCTCCCTCCATTATATTTTTTTCTAGTTTATTTAATTTTTTTACTTATTTTCAGCTCCATTCTCTTAAGTTTTGTGTCCATCTATCCACTTTTTTGTTTCGTCTCCACTCACTCGTTCATTGTCTTAACTTTATTTCTTAACTACTCCTCTGAAACTCTGGTCCAGACAAAAATACCCCTAGGGTCTTAAAAGAAATCAAACTTCAAATTTGTAAACCGCTCTCCATCATATTCAATAAATCTTTAACAGCTGGAAAAGTTCCGTCAGATTGGAAACTTGCAAATGTCACACCAATTTTCAAAAAGGGGGACAAGTCTCATCCAGGAAACTATCGACCAATTAGCCTGACATCGATTGTTTGTAAGTTAATGGAGACTATCATTCGCGACAATATGGTGAAATTTTTTGAAGAAAATAATATAATAAATAATTCGCAACATAGCTTCCGTAGTAAACGTTCGTGTTTAACTGACTTACTTGATTTTTTTCATTATATTTTTGAGGTGTTCGATGAAAGCAGATCAGTAGATATCATATATCTGGATTTTCAAAAGGCATTTAATAAGGTCCCCCACAAACGATTGCTCAGCAAACTATTGGCGCACGGTATCTCGGGTAACATTCACAATTGGCTTGTGGGCTGGCTGTCTGAGCGGAAACAGAGAACTGTTCTAAACGGTGTTACATCTAACTGGCTCGACGTCAGAAGCGGCTTGGCCCCATGCTCTTCTTAATTTATGTTAATGATATCGATGATGGGCTCACTTGCAAAGTATCAATTTGCTGATGACACAAAAATTGCTAGTAAAGTAACTGCGACACTCGACGAAGAAGCTTTACAATCAGATCTAGATCGACTTGCACGTTGGGCCAATCAATGGCAAATGAAATTTAACGTTGACAAATGTAAAGTGTTGCACATCGGAAACAATAACAATCACGTTCAGTACGTAATGAATGGCAAACAACTTTCTGCAGTAAGTAAAGAAAAGGATCTTGGAATCACTATATCAAGCGATTTAAAGCCCGGTCAGCATTGTTCAGAGGTAGTTAAAACTGCAAACAAATTGGTTGGCTTCATCGGACGAGTCTTTAATAATAAATCGGAAAAAGTAATATTAAAACTGTATAATTCATTGGTTCGACCCCGTCTAGAGTACTGTGTACAGTTTTGGTCTCCCTACTACAGAAAAGACATAGAAAAGTTGGAACGGGTCCAACGAAGAGTAACAAAGATGATTCCTAGGTTGAGAAATTTATCATATGAACAAAGGCTTAAAGAAGTAAATTTATTCAGTCTATCAAAACGAAGAATGCGAGGCGATCTAATAGAAGTGTTTAAAATTTTTAAAGGATTCAGTGATATTAATGCGGAAGATTACTTCACAATTGATCGATCAAATAGAACAAGAAGAAATCACAATTTGAAGATAAGTGGTAAAAGATTCTCGTCGCACGAAGCTAAACACTTCTTCTTCAATCGAGTTGTTAATGTTTGGAACACTCTTCCCTGTGATGTCGTTGATAGTACAACAGTTACGGCCTTCAAAAATAGATTAGACAAGTATTTTGAATCCAACCAGCAACTAAGATATTACTCATTGTCGTAATAACATTAAGTTCTTTCGAATACTGGTGTCTTTGTCCGCTTTTATCGCCCGGTTAGTGGTAGCAGTAATGGTAGCTCTTTCCTCTTTCCTACATAATTTCCATGCAGTTTTTCCATGCTGCATGGTTCTTTTTCCTTTCCTACCAGCTTTGGCTGGAGGGATGAGGGGGTGGGGAGGAGCCTTCGCCTTTGCTGTCCTTCATCTTCCACCTTTGATTAGATAGTGTAGCTTGTCACAAATAGCCTCGTAAGGACCAGCAGGTCTGATGTTGTTTGTTCTTCCTTTGTGTTTTTTTGTGTTCATTTGTGAAACTAACAAGAACCCATCCAGATTTCCCCCATTCATCAACTCTTATTCAACTGTTCTTAGCGTCCATTCCTCACTGCCAAGTCTGTCCCATTGATCAACGAGTTACCTAACGAACTTAACGACAAGGCATCCCTCTATATGTGTCCTTTCATTAGAGTCCCAATTACTCAACTATTCTTCGCCTCTTCCTCCTCCGTCAAACTTTCTCTGGGCGTCACTTATGAAGGCCCATTATCGTGACAGTACTCTGGGAACGGCGGGAAGTGAATAGCGCGGAGTTTTACTTAAGAATGACCGTTGATAACCGTCATAAGAGGTGCTTCTCATTCCGGCCGGTCCGGGTTTATTAAATTTTTCGGACAAAGGACTCAGAATTCGGAGGAACGTGACGGAGAGATGAGATATGTTGGGAGGAGACGAATGAGCTGCGCGGAGAGAGGTGAAGAAGTAGAGAGATGAAGAAGTGGAGAGATGAAGAAGCCGTGAAATGAGGAAGCCGAGAGAAGAGAAATGAAAATGAGAAGATGAAGAGAAAGGAAGAAAATAGAAAAAGAGAAGGAATATAATGGAGTAGAGTCGGGAGATGAAGAAAGAGAAGGTGAAGATAACTGAAAAGTTGAATTAAACGAATAATGTAAAGAAATGAAAAAATAACGAAGAAAGTAGAAAAAAGAAAGAATAGAATGGAGTAGAGGAATAAGATGAGTGAATAAATGAAGGAAAAGAATAATGACAAAAGTAGAGAAAGAGAAGGAATAGAAAGGAGTAAAAGTAAATGAATAAAACAAAAAGAATAATGAAGAAACTAGAAAATGAGAAGAAACAGAAAGAAATAGAAGAATGGAATATATGGATACAAAAAAAAAGTGAATTAAGAAAGTAATAATGGGCAAAAAATTATAAAATGAAATTGTTAAAGAAATGAAAACTGAACACTGAAATCCCTCTGGCATGTAATTAAGTTATTTTTAGAAAGTTTGACATGAAGAAAAAATGAGTTTGAAGTGAAAGAAGGAGGAGGAGGATAAGAACGTGAGATATATAAAAGAAGGCCGTGAGATAAGGAAGGAAAGGGAGAGAGAGAGAGAGAGAGAGAGAGAGAGAGAGAGAGAGAGAGAGAGAGAGAGAGAGAGAGAGAGAGAGAGAGAGAGAGAGAGAGAGAGAGAGAGAGAGAGAGAGAGAGAGATGAATGACAAAGAGAGAGATGTGAGCCCTCGTGACTTTATATAGAGAATTTCAAGGAGGGAAGTGCAAATGGAGACCGGGATGGAGGAGCGAACCGAGAGGAAGTCGGAGGAAAAGGAGGAAAAAAAAGAAAGTGAAGTATATAAAGTAGAGTCAGAGAGAGAGAGAGAGAGAGAGAGAGAGAGAGAGAGAGAGAGAGAGAGAGAGAGAGAGAGAGAGAGAGAGAGAGAGAGAGAGAGAGAGAGAGAGAGAGAGAGAGTAAAGAGAGGTAGTATTTCTTCTATTTCCAGCAAATGTAATAGAAGTAGAGGAGGAAAAACGACACGAAATAGGAAAGGAAAGAAGGAAAGGTTGGGGAATAGAAGACTTGAAAGGAAAATGCTTGAAAAGGAATGGTCGGTGAAAAGGACTGAAAGGAAAGGAAAAATAATTAATGAAAAGGGTATATATGTAAATTTTGGTGAAGAGAAGAAATTGAATCAGAAACTTGAAAAAAAAAGATAAGATGGTTTGGGAAAATAAGAATTGAAAGGAAAAATAAGAAAGGAAAGGGAAAGTTGAAAAGATAGGAGGAGGCGGCGGCTTCGAAAAAAAAAGTAAAAAAAAAATTATGGAAAAGAAAATAACTTAACAGAGGAAAGGAAAGAGAAAAGAAAATAACATAACAGAGGAAAGGAAAGAGAAAAGAAAATAACATAAGAGGAAAGGAAAGAGAAAAGAAAATAACATAACAGAGGAAAGGAAAGAGAAAAGAAAATAATAAGGAGATAGAAAAATGAAAAGAAGAAAAAATAGTGAGAAGAGAATAAAGAAAATAAGGAAAACAGAAAACAACTATTACATATTATGCAGTTTGATGAAGATGATGATGATGATGATGATGATGATGATGATGATGATGAGGAGGAGGAGAAGGAGGAGGAGGCGGCGGCGGGTTTAAAAAAAAAGTATAAAAAAAAAGAAACATATGGAAAAGAAAATAAGATAAAAGAGGAAAGGAAAAAGAAAAGAAAATAATAAAAAGATAGAAAAATTAAAACGAAGTAAAAGAGTGAGAAGAGAATAAAAAGAAAATAAGGAAAAGAGGAAAACTATTATATATTATGCAGTTTGATGATGAAGCTTCGGAAAAAAAAGAAAAAAAAATCGAAATCACGTCTAAGGTCCAGTGTTTCAAAGCCTCGTCGGATAATGAACCTGAACCTCCTGTAAAGCTAATCCTCTACCTGGTATGCATCGCTCAATTAAGGTGATAAACAACCTACTAATTAGAACCCGTGAGCAACAGGTACTAAAGGCGAGAGAGAGAGAGAGAGAGAGAGAGAGAGAGAGAGAGAGAGAGAGAGAGAGAGAGAGAGAGAGAGAGAGAGAGAGAGAGAGAAATGTAAGAAATAGATCACAGATAGAAAATTGAAGAGAAATGGGGGTAAAAATTGGAAGAGAGAGAGAGAGAGAGAGAGAGAGAGAGAGAGAGAGAGAGAGAGAGAGAGAGAGAGAGAGAGAGAGAGAGAGAGAGAGAGAGAGAGAGAGAGAGAGAGAGAGAGAGAGAGAGAGAGAGAGAGAGAGAGAGAGAGAGGGGGTGTGTTTGTAGGTAAGAGTAACCAATTAAAGTGAATGAAAATGAGAGTAATAGTGTCTTACTGACTAATTGGAGGAGGTAGGAAGACACCTACCGAACGGGCGTGAGCTACTCCCGGTGAGGATATATGGGAAGCGAGGAGGGTGCCATGTCCTCACTAACCGTTTCCCTTTTGTCTCATCAACACCAGAGAGCAGTTCAGCATGCTCTCTAAAGACAGATCCTCTCTCTTTCTACACCACACTACATTCACACAACAAACACACCTTTTCCCAAAATTCAAAATTCAAAATGGCGAAAAACAACACTGCCTCGGAGTCCCCGCCAGGGGGGGGCACCATAAATTCCCCCAGGGAGGACTCCCCTTCTGGCTGCCGACTTGAAAGGTGTCTTGATAACTCCTCGAACCTCCTCCTTATCAATTTCTGCAACATTCGCGGTCTTCGTTCTAATTTTCATTCTGTGGAACACCATCTCTCCTCCTCTAAACCTCACCTTCTCTTCCTCACCGAAACACAGGTTTCTGAGGCTACTGACAGCAACCTCTACTCTGTTCCCTCCTACTATCTCTATCCTCAATTTCAATCCAAAGCTGGATGTTGCGCCTACGTGCGCAACGACATCACTTGCTCTCGTGCCCACGACCTTGACTCTTCTGAATTTTCCACCATCTGGCTAAGACTTCATTGTCATTCTATTACTAAATATATCTGTGCTGTTTATCTCTCACCTAACTCTACTAACTATGCAAAATTCTTTGACTATTTGAACTCTAAAGTGGAGCACATCTTGACTCACTCTCCCTTCGTTGAAATCTCCATCTTGGAAGATTTAAATGTTCACCGCCAGCTTTGGCTTTCATCCTCTTTCACTGACCAGCCTGGTGAACAAGCCTACAACTTTCCTGTCCTCAACGACCTAGAGCAGTTGGTTCAGCACCCTACATGTATTCCCGACCGTCTTGGAGACAGGCCCAACATTCTAGACCTCTTCCTTACCTCTAACCCTTCTGCTTACTCTGTCAAACTGTTCTCTCCGTTGGGCTCCTCCGATCATAACCTTATTTCTGTTTCCTGTCCTATCGCTCCTGTACATCCTCTGGACCCACCGAAGAGGCGATGCTTCTGGCATTTTGCTTCAGCTCGGTGGGACGACCTGAGGATGTACTTTTCCGATTTCCCGTGGAATGATTACTGCTTCCAGGAGAGAGACCCCTCTGTGTGTGCCCAGCGCATCTCAGAGGTGATTGTCTCTGGAATGGAGGCATACATTCCACGTTCTTTCTCTACTCCTCAAACTAAAAAGCCTTGGTTTAATCATGCTTGTTCTCGTGCTATTAAAGATGGAGAGGCAGCTCACAAAAGGTTCCAGAGCCTTCGAATTCCCGCTAACTATGACCTTTACATTTCAGCCCGGAATCGTGCCAAATCTATTTTCCGACTTACCAAAACTTCTTTTATCAATAGAAAATGTCAACACCTTGCTTCTTCTAATTCTTCCCGTGACTTCTGGCATCTAGCCAAAAATATCTCCTCCAATTAAATTTTCACTTCTTCCTCTTTCCCTCCTCTCCTTAACCCTGACGGCAGCACTGCCGTCTCATCTGTCTCTAAAGCTGAACTCTTCGCTCAAACTTTCTGTAAGAACTCCACCCTGGACGATTCTGGGCATATTCCTCCTACTCATCCCCCCTCTGACTCCTTTATGCCTGTTATTAAGATTCTTCCAAATGATGTTTTCTATGCCCTCTCTGACCTCAACTCTCAGAGGGCTTATGGACCTGATGGAGTGCCTCCTATTGTCCTTAACCCGTGGGCTTCGGCTATGGGAAAGCCGAGAAGTGGCCGAGAAACGTCAACATTACACTGCATTTTGAGACTAAGAAAATAGCATGGAACGTATATCAGAGTACTCATCTCATAACCATAAAGCCGTTAAAAATATTTACTTTTACTCAAACTCCATTCTTTTTCGGTGGTGTTTGTTACAAAATAAACAGTCTCGTGACGCGTGGCATCTAGCCGAGAGTCGCTTGTTGTCTACTTTAGAGAATTTGACAAGTGATTACTGTATGGATAGCTAATTCAGTCTGCCATGACCTTACATCACAACCTATGACAAATAAGCCCACCTCAAGATCACTCACCCACCACAATGACCCAGGGCATGCATGGTGGGTTGCTCTATGCCGCCACCGCCTACAATTAGCTCGAATTAGGGATTTTGAGCCGAGCCCCAAACGGGGTCCGCCGTTTCAGCGGACCGACTCGCGGGAGCCCCAAACGGGGTCCGCCGAAGCTGCCGGGTTAAAAACTGTGCTTCCGTGTTGACTAACTGCCTGGTCAAACTCTTTCGTCTCTGCCTGTCAACATCTACCTTTCCTTCCTGCTGGAAGTATGCCTTTGTACAGCCTGTGCCTAAGAAGGGTGACCGTTCCAATCCCTCAAACTACCGCCCTATGGCTTTATTTTCCTGTCTATCTAAAGCTTTTGAATCAATCCTTAACCAGAAGATTCAAAAGCACCTTTCCTCTTCTAACCTTCTATCTGATCGCCAGTATGGGTTCCGCAAGAGGTGTTCTACTGGCGATCTTCTTGCTCTCTTAACTGACTCTTGGTCATCCTCTCTTAACCGTTTCGGTGAAACTTTCTCTGTTGTGCTAGACATATCGAAAGCCTTCGATACTGGCACAAGTCTTTGCTTTCTAAACTGCCCTCATTCGGATTCTATCCCTCTCTCTGTTCCTTTATCTCTAGTTTCCTTTCCGGCCGTTCTATCTCTGCGGTGTTCTTCCCTTAAACCTATCAACAGTGGTGCTCCACAGGCCTCTGTCCTATCACCCACTCTCTTCCTGTTATTCATCAATGATCTTCTTTCCATAACAAACTGTCCTGTCCACTCATACGCCGACGACTCCACTCTGCATTATTCAACTTCTTTCAATAGAAGACCATCACAACAGGAAGTACACGACTCCAGACTGGAGGCTGCAGAACGCTTAACCTCAGACCTTGCTATCATTTCCGATTGGGGCAGAAGGAACCTTGTGTCCTTCAATGCCTCAAAAACTCAATTTCTCCACCTATCAACTCGACACAATCTTCCAAACACCTATCCCTTATTCTTCGACAACACTCAGCTGTCACCATCTTCAACACTAAACATCCTCGGTCTATCCTTAACTCAAAATATCAACTGGAAACTTCACATCTCCTCTCTCGCTAAATCAGCTTCCTCGAGGTTGGGCGTTCTGTATCGTCTCCGCCAGGTCTTCTCCCCCGCGCAGTTGCTATCCATATACAGGGGCCTTGTCCGCCCTCGTATGGAGTATGCATCTCACGTGTGGGGGGGCTCCACTCACACAGCTCTTCTGGACAGAGTGGAGTCTAAGGCTCTTCGTCTCATCAGCTCTCCTCCTACTGATAGTCTTCTACCTCTTAAATTCCGTCGCGATGTTGCCTCTCTTTCTATCTTCTATCGATATTTCCACGCTGACTGCTCTTCTGAACTTGCTAACTGCATGCCTCGCCCCCTCCCTATACTGTCCAAACCCCTTATGCAAGAGTTAACCAGCATCTTCACTCTTTCATCCCTCCCGCTGGTAAACTCTGAAACAATCTCTTTCAAGAGAAGGGTATCAGGACACCTCTCCTCCCGAAATTGACCTCTCCTTCGGCCACCTCTTTTGATTCTTTTTTAGGAGCAGCGAGCAGCGGGCTTTTTTAAAATTATTGTTTCCTTTTTTTGTGCCCTTGAGCTTTCTCCTTTGTTGTAAAAAAAAACCAATAATAATGAGAGGTGTGATTCGTTCTAAATTAGCAGAAAATACAGGTAAATAAATAGCTAGTTTGATTGTAAGTAGGTACGATAGAAAATAACTCGGTTTTTTTTGCATGTGCTGCCTATTGCGCCGGGAAGCGGAGGAGGAAGAGGAAGAGGAAGAGGAAGAGGAGGAGGAAGAGGAAGATGTAAAGGCTGCAGCAGTGGAGGATATGGCTAAGATATGAGATATTATCGGAGAATATGGAGGAGGAGGAGGAGGAGGACAGGGGAATGGAAATCACAAGGAAGAAGAAAAAATAAGAGGAGGAAGAGGAGGAAGGAAAAACGAAGATGAAATAACAACTTCGGCTTAGGAAATGACAAGGGAATGAGATAATATTGGAGGAGAGGGAGAAGAGAATAATTATGGAAGAAGAGAGAAGAGGAGGAAGAAGAGGAGAAGAAGAAATAAAGTAAATGAAGTCTTGGAAATAAGTGCATGTGAAAATGTTTGATGATTGTGTGTATATTATTTAAAGGGATCATCCGGAAAAAAAAGTAGAGTAAAAAGTAAGACTTAAGTATGTAGACAGGTAAATTTGCACTTAATTAATATAACTTTTACCTGGAGAACGTAAAAGGAAGGCAGGAGAAAGTAAATATAGTTGCTCCCTCTTGGTGTAGGATGGATGGATAAATATAAACGTAGGAATTAATAAGAAGAAAGTAAAGAACGAAAAGAAATAGAATAGAATAGAAGAATAAAATGGATGGACAAATTAAGAAAAAGGAGAGTGATGAAAATTGTAAATAATGAGAAGGAACACAAATCAGAAGAAAGAATGTAATGAACACCGAGAAAGAATAGAATGAATATGATTGGCAAATTTAAACAAAGGAAAGAATAATGAAGAAAATAGAAAATAAAGAGGAATACAAAACAAAAGAAGTACGTGATGCATGGATAAATGAAAAAAGGAAAAAACAGCGAAGAAAGTAATGAGCAAGAAATAAAAAAAAAATTGTAAAAAGTGTGTCCGTTTTAGGCAGAGAAAAAGATTGAAAAATTTGTGAAGCGGAAAGAAAGGTTGGCAAATGAGTGCTGCTGTTGTTTGTTGTCTCTGATTTTTAACTAATGGAGAGGCTTTTGAAAATTCCTTGATGGCTTTGGATAATGAATGGATGTTGACCCTCCTCCTCCTCCTCCTCCTCCTCCTCCTCCTCCTCCTCCTCCTCCTCCTCCTCCTCCAGCCGACAAGTGCAAAAAGTGTGATGGATGGCAGTTCTTCTCTTGGGTGAAAAACGAAAAGAGAATGTGAGTGTTTCGCTGGAATGATGGGTAATGGTGCTGGAATAAAAAAAGACAAAATTAAGTAGAAGGATGCTGGGGTTTGATAAGAAGTAGAGGAATGTAGGAGAAGTTTGAAGTTTGAAAAGAAAGTAAGGTTAGGGGTGTGATGTTTGAAAATAATATAGTAATTTGTTGTTTCAAAATGCGTATAGTAAGAGATGGAAAATGAAAATGGAGTAGAAGAATGCTAACGTTTGAAAAGAAGTAAAGAAGTGTAAGAAAAGGTTGAAGTTTGAAAAGAAAGTAAGGTTAGGTGTGTGATGTTTGAAAATAGTATAGTAATTTGGTGTTTATAGAAGTATAGTAAGAGATGGAAAATGAAAATGGAATAGAAGAATGCTAACGTTTGAAAAGAAGTAAAGAAGTGTAAGAGAAGGTTGAAGTTTATAAAGAAAGTAAGGTTAGGGGTGTGATGTTTCAAAATGATATAATAGTTTGGTGTTTGAAAAGACGTATAAAAAAGAAGTAAAGAAGTGTAAAAGGTTTTTGAAGTTTGAAAAAAGACGTGTGATGTTTGAAAATAATATAGTAATTTGTTGTTTCAAAATGCGTATAGTAAGAGATGGAAAATGAAAATGCAGTAGAAGAATGCTGGCGTTTGGAAAGACGTAAAGAAGTGTAAGAGAAGGTTGAAGTTTGTAAAGAAAGTAAGGTTACGTGTGTGACGTTCGAAAATAATATAATAGTTTGGTGTTTGAAAATGCGTATAATAAGAGATGGAAAATGAAAATGGAGTAGAAGAATGCTGGCGTTTGGAAAGACGTAAAGAAGTGTAAGAAAAGGTTGAAGTTTGAAAAGAAAGTAAGGTTAGGTGTGTGATGTTTGAAGATAATATAATAGTTTGGTGTTTGAAAAGACGTATATTAAGGGATGGAGTAGATGAATTCTGATGTCTAATAATAAATAAAGATGTGTAAGAAAAGGTTTATTAAGTTTGAAAAGAAGGAAGAAAGTAAAGTTAGGTATGTGATGCTTGAAAATAATCTAATAGTTTGGTGTTTGAAAAGATGGATAGCAATCGATGAAAAGTGAAAAAAAAAAGAATATCGAGGAGGAGATTGCTGGCGTTTGAAAAGAAGAAAATTAATGTATTGTAAGCGAAGAAAGTTTAGAAAGGACGTTTGGAGTTGAAAAAATACATCGTAAGAGAAATTTGTGTTTGAGGGGAAGTTATATGTTTGAAAAGAAAATTAATAGGTGGTAACTGTTTTGAAGTAAAAAAAAAAAAATGAAAAAAACCGTTTAGTGTAGAGAAAGAAAATGAAGACAAAGAACAAAAACAAGAAGAACAAGAAAATAAGAAAAAGAAGATTTGCTCTATACGGTACGAGATAAGTTTGCAGCTTGAAAAGAAGGAAGTTATATGTTTGAAAAGAAAATTAATTGGTGGTAACTGTTTTGAAGTTAAAAAAATACATGTAAAAAACCGTTTAGTGTAGAGAAAGAAGATGAAGAACAAAAACAAGAACAAGAAAATAAGAAAAACAAGAAGATTTGTTATATACGGTACGAGATAAGTTTGCAGTCTGAAAAGAAGGAAGAAGAAGATTCGCCATAGTATTTCGGATTCTTACAAAAGTTGGGAGTGTAAAAAAGAGAGGAAGGAAAGTATTGTAAGCGAAGTTCGGTGTTTCAAAAGAAGAGGGAAAGGAAGACATCGCAGAGTAGTAGTTTGATGAGAGAGAGAGAGAGAGAGAGAGAGAGAGAGAGAGAGAGAGAGAGAGAGAGAGAGAGAGAGAGAGAGAGAGAGAGAGAGAGAGAGAGAGAGAGAGAGAGAGAGAGAGAGAGAGAGAGAGAGAGAGAGAGAGAGAGAAAAGATTGAGAAAGTTTGATATTTAAAAAAAAAATTGTACCCTTATCCTCTTCTTCCTCCTCCTCCTACTCTTCCTCCTCTTCCTTCCTATCTTCTTATCCTCATCCTCCTTTGCAAACAAGATAAAGTAGATAAAGAAATATTTAAAGAAAGTTCCAATCTATTTATCTACTTGATCTATTTATCTACCAATCTGTTTAGCTATATCTAATGTGCAGTAGAGGATCAACCAAAGCTAGTAATAGTAGTAGTAGTAGTAGTAGTAGTAGTAGTAGTAGTGATGGTAGCAGTAGTATTAGTAGAGGCGGTGGTAGTAGGAGTCATTGTATTATTATTAGCAGCAGCAGTAGTAGTAGTAGTAGTAGTAGTAGTAGTAGTAGTAGTAGTAGTAGTAGTAGTAGTAGTAGTAGTAGTGATGGTAGCAGTAGTATTAGTAGAGGCGGTGGTTGTAGGAGTCATTGTATTATTATTAGCAACAGCAGTAGTAGTAGTAGTAGTAATAGTAGTAGTAGTAGTAGTAGTAGTAGTAGTAGTAGATGTAGTAGTAGTGGGGGAAACAACACCCACAGTTCATACCCAGACAACAAAAGCCGCAACACAACACAAAGCAACGAACGAGTGAATTCAGGGAACAATAGACCCACAACAGGAGCATTAGAGACAATGGAGGGGAAAGCGGCTGCAACGGAGGAGGAGGAGGAGGGGGGAAGAGGAGGAGGAGGAGGAGGAGGAGGGGGGAAGAGGTGAAGGCTAATAGTACGAGAACTCAGAAGGAGGAGGAGGAAGCTGAGGAGGAAGCTGAAGAAGAGGAGGAAGAAATAGAAGAAGATAAAGATGAAGAGGAAGAGGAAGCTGAGGAAGAGGGGAAAGAAACACTAGACGAGGAAGAAGAAAAAGAAAAAGAAGAAGAAGAAGAGGAAGAAGAAGATAAAGACGAAGAGGAAGAGGAAGATTAGCAATTGGAGGAGGAAGAGGAGGAGGAGGCGGAGGTTGATAAAAAGGAGAATTCGTATGAAAGATTGAAGGAAGTGGAGAAGGAGGAGGAGAAGAAGAAGAAGAAGAAGAAGATAAAGACGAAGAGGAAGAGGAAGATTAGCAATTGGAGGAGGAAGAGGAAGAGGCGGCGGAGGTTGATAAAAAGGAAAACTCTTTTGAAAGATTGAAGGAGGTGGAGGGTAGAGAAGGAGGAGGAGGAGGAGGAGGAGAAAAAGAAGAAGAAGAAAAAGAAGGAAACTATAGCAGGGAAACATGGAAGAGCAGGCTGCAGTAATCCGCTTGGGCTAACACGAGACTCCCTTCTTCAGTAACTCAATCTCTTCGCAACCAAAAAAAAAAAAATAATAATAATAAAATAAAATAAAATTAGAAAATCACGCGTATTTGTCCCTCTTTCAACGTTAAGACATTATATTAGTTAGTCTTCCTTTCAATGGCTGGAGGAGGAGGAGGAGGAAGAGGAGGAGGAGAAGGAGGAGGAGGAGGAGGAAGAGGAGGAGGAAGAGGAGGAGAGCATCGTGAAGTGACGTGTAATTATTGGTTTTTTTGATGGCTGTTGCGTCTAGGAGGAGGAGGGGGAGAGGAGGAAGACGAAGACGACGAGGAGGCATTATTGGAAGAGGAAGAGGAAGAGGAAGAAGAATTAGGATGATAAAGAAACAACGCGGGGGAGGAGATGACCAAGGGAGGAGGCATTATGAGGAAGAGGAGGAGGAGGTGGAAGGGTATCAGAGGAAATATTAAGAGCCTGTAGCGGGGGAGGAGATGAGGAAGACGAGGAGGAGGAGGAGGAGGAGGAGGAAGGGTATTAGAAAAAAGATCAAGAGCCTGTTGCGAGTAAGGAGATGAGGAAGAGGAGGAAGAGGAGCAAGAACAAGAGGAGGAGAAGGAGAGGAAATTGAAAGAAAAAACAGGCTTGAAGTTTTGGAGGAGGTAAAAAAGATGAAAGGAAGGAGGAAGGAAGACAGTACTTAGAGGAGAGGAAGAAAAGGAGGAAAAAGACCAAAAGGAAGAGAAAGAGGAAGAGGCCGGAGAAGAAAAAAAGCGTAAGAGGAAGTAAGTTTGAAGACTGCAGGAAGAATGAGAAAAAGAGAATGAAAGAGGAAGAAAAAGAAGAGGAGAGGAAGATGACTGAAGGAGGAAAGAGATATCAGTTAGTGCAGAGAAGAGGAAGAAGAACAAAGAGAGGAGGAGATAGAGGGAGGGAGAGAGGATAGAATGGGAGAAAGGTGTAAAAACAAAAATAAAAGTCACTTGAGAAAGAAAAGTAAATCTAAAAGTAAAAAGAGCAAGTGGAAATATAGAAAGAAGAGAAAAAAACGGAAGAATGTAAAAAAGGGACACAATAAAAGAGAAAAAGTAGGAGAAAAAGAAGAAATGGAAAATAAGGGCGAAAGGTTATGAGAATGAAAAAGGAGGAGAAAGAGAATGAAAAAGAGGAAAAAATGAATGAAAAAGAGGAGAAAGAATGAAAAAGGAGGAGAAAAGGAAATAGAAAGAGAAGAAAAGAATGTAAAAGAAGAGAAAGAATGAAAGAGGAGAAAGAGAATGAAAAAGAGGAGAAAGAATGAAAAAGAGGAGAAGGAGAATGAAAAAGGAGGAGAAAAAGAATGAAAAAGGAGGAGAAAGAGAATGAAAAAGGAGGAGAAAGAGAATGAAAAAGGAGGAGAAAGAGAATGATAAAGAGGAGAAAGAGAATGAAAAAGGAGGAGAAAGAGAATGATAAAGAGGAGAAAGAGAATGATAAAGAGGAGAAAGAGAATGAAAAAGGAGGAGAAAGAGAATGAAAAAGGAGGAGAAAGAGAATGAAAAAGGAGGAGAAAGAGAATGAAAAAGGAGGAGAAAGAGAATGAAAAAGAGGAGAAAGAGAATGAAAAAGGAGGAGAAAGAGAATGAAAAAGGAGGAGAAAGAGAATGAAAAAGGAGGAGAAAGAGAATGAAAAAGAGGAGAAAGAGAATGAAAAGGAGGAGAAAGAGAATGAAAAAGGAGAAGAAAGAGAATGAAAAAGAGGAGAAAGAGAATGAAAAAGAGGAGAAAGAGAATGAAAAAGAGGAGAAAGAGAATGAAAAAGAGGAGAAAGAGAATGAAAAAGGAGGAGAAAGAGAATGAAAAAGAAAAGAAAAAGAATGAAAAAGAGGAGAAAAAGAATGAATAAGAGGAGAAAGAATGAAAAAGGAGAAAAAGAATGAAAAAGGAGGAGAAAGAGAATGAAAAAGAGAAGAAAGAGAATGAAAAAGGAGGAGAAAGAATGAATAAGAGGAGAAAGAATGAAAAAGAGAAGAAAAAGAATGAAAAAGAGGAGAAAAAGAATGAAAAAGAGGAGAAAGAGAAAGAAAAAGAGGAGAAAGAGAATGAAAAAGAGGAGAAAGAGAATGAAAAAAGAGGAGAAAGAATGAAAAAGAGGAGAAAGAGAATGAAAAAGAGGAGAAAGAGAATGAAAGAGAGGAGAAAAAGAATGAAAAAGAGTAGAAAGAGAAAGAGGAGAAAGGATGAAAAAGGAGGAGAAAGAGAATGAAAAAGGATTAGAAAGAGAATGAAAAAGAGGAGGAAGAGAATGAAAAGGAGAAGGAAGAGAATGAGAAAGAAGAAATATAATGAAAAAGAGGAGAAAAAGAATGAATAAGAGGAGAAAGAATGAAAAAGAGGAGAAAAAGAATGAAAAAGAGGAGAAAGAGAATGAAAAGAGGAGAAAGAGAATGAAAAAGAGGAAAAAGCGAATGAAAAAGAGGAGAAAGAGAATGAAAAAAGAGGAGAAAGAATGAAAAAGAGGAGAAAGAGAATGAAAAAGAGGAGACAATGAAAAAGGAGGAGAAAAAGAATGAAAAAGAGGAGAAAGAGAATGTAAAAGAGGAGAAAGAATGAAAAGGAGGAGAAAGAGAATGGAAAAAGAGGAGAAAGAATGAAAAAGAGGAGAAAGAATAAAAAAGGAGAAAGAGATTAAAGAAAATGAAAAAAGAGAAGAAAGAATGAAAAATGAGGAGAAAGAGAATGAAAAAAGAGGAGAAAAAGAATGAAAAATGAGGAGAAAGAGAATGAAAAAGGAGGGAAAAGAGAATTTATAAGAGGAGAAAGAGAATGAAAAAGAGGAGAAAGAATGAAAAAGAGGAGAAAGAATGAAAAAGAGGAGAAAGAATAAAAAAGGAGGAGAAAGAGAATGAAAAATAGGAGAAAGAATTAAAAAGAGGAGAAAGAGAATGAAAAAGAGGAGAAAGAATGAAAAAAGGAGAAAGAGAATGAAAAAGAGATGAAAGAAAATGAAAAAAGAGAAGAAAGAGAATGAAAAATGAGGAGAAAGAGAATGAAAAAGAGGAGAAAAAGAATGAAAAATGAGGAGAAAGAGAATGAAAAAGGAGGAGAAAGAGAATTTATAAGAGGAGAAAGAGAATGAAAAAGAGGAGAAAGAATGAAAAAGAGGAGAAAGAATGAAAAAGAGGAGAAAGAATGAAAAAGAGGAGAAAGAATAAAAAAGGAGGAGAAAGAGAATGAAAAATAGGAGAAAGAATTAAAAAGAGGAGAAAGAGAATGAAAAAGAGGAGAAAGAATGAAAAAAGGAGAAAGAGAATGAAAAAGAGATGAAAGAAAATGAAAAAAGAGAAGAAAGAGAATGAAAAATGAGGAGAAAGAGAATGAAAAAGAGGAGAAAAAGAATGAAAAATGAAGAGAAAGAGAATGAAAAAGGAGGAGAAAGAGAATGGATAAGAGGAGAAAGAGAATGAAAAAGAGGAGAAAGAATGAAAAAGAGGAGAAAGAGAATGAAAAAGAGGAGAAAGAGAATGAAAAAGGAGGAGAAAGAGAATGAAAAAAGGAGAAAGTGAATGAAAAAGAGGAGAAAGAATGAAAAAGAGGAGAAAGAATAAAAAAGGAGGAGAAAGAGAATGAAAAAGAAAAAAAAAGAATGAAAAATGAGGAGAAAAGAATGAGAAAGAGGAGAAAAGGAATGAAAAACAAGGGGAAAAGATAACAAAAGAGAGGAAATGAGAAAAGACGAAGATGCAACAGACCTTGAAAAATTGTATCGTTGAGAGGAAGGAAGAGAGGAGGAAGAGGAGAAGGAGGAGGAAGTTTAAGAGTGAATCTGACATTGAGTATCAGAACAAGGGAAGAGGAGAAGGAAGGGAAAAAGAATGAAGAATGGAGAAGGCGAAGATGAAGAAGAGGAAGATAATTGGAGATAGAAGGAAACATAGTAAACGAGAGGAAGAAGAAAGGAAGTGGGTGAGGGGAAGGGAGCTGAGGAGAAAAACAGGAAGAAGAAAAGGGAGAAGATAAAGGTAATAGGTAAACCAGAAAGAGAAGAAGTAGAAAGGAGGAGGAGGAGGAGGAGGAGGAGGAGAATAAAGTAATGGTGAGTGGCACCTTGAAGAAGAGAAGGAAGAGGAGAGGGAGGAGGAGGAGGAGTAACATTGATCGACTTATAGGTGGAGGGGAGGAAGAAGAGGAGGATGAGAAGGAGGAGGAGGAGGAGGTCAGGTCTTATGGACATTGACAAGGGAGGAGGAGGAGGAGGAGGAGGAAGATGATTAAAAGGGAGGGAGAGGAAGGGGAAACGAAGAGAAGGGAAGGGAGGAAGATGAAGAAGAGAAGGGAAGGGAAGAGAAAAGGAAGGAAAAGATAAACTGGGAAATGAAGGAGAAAGAAAGGAAGGGAGGTAAAGGAAAGGAAAAGGAAGGAAGAAATTTGAATTAAAGAATAAACGGAAATATAAAACAGATAAGAAGAAGAGAAAGGGAGGAGAATAAGGGGGAAGAAGTGTAGAAGGGACAAAACGAGAGGAAGAAGACAGGAAGGAAGTAAGGGGAAGGGAGTTGGGACGAAGAACAGGAAGAAGAAAAGGGAGAAGAAAAGGGTAATAGATAAACGAGAAAGGGAAGAAGTAGAGAGGAGGAGGAGGAAGAGGAGACAAATTATTATTTTTGAAAGATAAAAAAAATAATCGTAGAAAGAAGAAAGGAAGAAAATAAGGAATAGACGACAAAAAATAAAAGAAGGAAAATATTTTTTTAAAAAGTATAAAAAATGATGTAGACTATAAAGTATTTTCTTCTCTTCATTTACTTTTCTCTTCCTCCTATTTTTTACTTTTTTTCCTCTTCCTCCCTCCCTTCTTCCCTCCTTCTCTCCTTCTCTTTCCCTCATTCTAACCACGTCCAAATCTCTCTCTCTCTCTCTCTCTCTCTCTCTCTCGTCAGTGCGATACTCGTTAAGACTACAATTAGATCCCAGGAGAGAGAGAGAGAGAGAGAGAGAGAGAGAGAGAGAGAGAGAGAGAGAGAGAGAGAGAGAGAGAGAGAGAGAGAGAGAGGCGTCAGGTGATCGGCCCTCCTTAATTACACCTGTCCCATACACAATCCCAGACTCCCTAGGTCACAAACTCACCTCTACATGTGTTTGGAAATTGTGTGTCTGTCTGTCTGTATCTGTGTTTGTGTATCTATCTGTCTGTCTGTCTAACTGTCTTTCTGTTTTTTGTCTTTATCTGTTTGTCTATATTTATATGTCTGTATCTATATATCAACCTGTTTGTCTGTCTATTTCTCTGTTTTCATCTGTTTGTCTGTCTATTTCTGTCTGTTTGTCTATGTCGTTGTCTGCGTTTCTGTATTCCTGTTTATCTGTATTTGCGTTTCTGTCTGTCTGTCTCTCTGTCTGTTTGTCTATGTCGTTGTCTGCGTTTCTGTATGCCTGTTTATCTGTATTTGCGTTTCTGTCTGTCTGTCTCTCTGTCTGTTTGTCTATGTCGTTGTCTGCGTTTCTGTATTCCTGTTTATCTGTATTTGCGTTTCTGTCTGTCTGTCTCTGTCTGTTTGTCTATGTCGTTGTCTGCGTTTCTGTATGCCTGTTTATCTGTATTTGTGTTTCTGTCTGTCTGTCTCTCTGTCTGTTTGTCTATGTCGTTGTCTGCGTTTCTGTATGCCTGTTTATCTGTATTTGTGTTTCTGTCTGTCTGTCTGTGTGTCTATCTATGTCTGTCTATCTACCTGTGTGTGTCTGTTTGTCTATTCATCATTCATATTCTGTTCTCTTTCGTTCACTGTAATGGATGGGAGGGAGGGAGGGAGTGAGTGTGAGTGAGGGGGAGGCGATGCAAATAAGGGCCACATGACGGTCGCTGGCATCGCATCGTTCGTCTCTACGGTAATGGCTCGGTTTGAATATATCGTTTGCGTGTAAATGAAACTGCTTGTCTGCGTGTAGATGAATCTTTTCCCGGTTTAGATTAATCATATTCCTTTCCCTTCCCATCTCTTTTCTTTCGTCTTCATGTTTCTCTCCTTCCTACCTCGACATTCCTTTTGCTTCCTGTCTCTTCTCCTCTTCTTCTTCCTTCCCTTCCCTTTCTCTCCTCTCCCTTTTTCTTCCCTCCCCTCCCATCTTCTACCTTTTTCTCCTCTTTCTTTCCCCCTCGCTTCCTCTTTGCTCCTTTCCTCCCCCTCCCTTTCCCTCCTCTTTCCAATTTTCTCTTCTCTTCGTGACCTCTCATACGTGTGAATTTTTCAGACACCTCATTTCCACCTCCTTTATCTCCCCTTCCTAGCCTCGACCTGGTCATTTCCTTCTTTCTCAACCCTTCCCTTCCCTGCCCCTCCCTACCCTTCCCTTCCCCTTTCTTCTCAAATCTTCATATGACACCTTAATCTCTTTTCAAACTCTTCCCTTCCCTCCCCTTCCCTTCCCTCCCCTTCCCTTCCCTACCCTTCCCTTCCCTTCCCTTCCTTCCCCTTCCTTACCTTTCCCAACCCTTCCCTTCCCTCCTCTACATAATATAAGGCACGAAGCAAGGGAAATAACCTGTCAACGAGTAAGGGCTGGCCGGTGTGTGTGTGTGTGTGTGTGTGTGTGTCTATCGGTCTTCATGCTCTGTTAGGTTTCAGAGATATATATGTTTACCGTTTATTGGCTTTCGAATACTGTTTTTTTCGTTGGCTGTCTGTCTATCTGTTTGCATGTCTGTTTGTCCGTTAGTAGAGTATATTTAAGAAAACAATAATCACTAAAATATAACAACTCATTATTTCGTCTATTTTAGGAGCAGTGGTTAGTGGGCTTTTCTTTCCTACACTTTATTTTTGTTACCCTTGAGCTGCTTCCTTTGTTGTAAAAAAAAAAAATGAAATGATCACCAAAAAATAAAATAAAAAGTACCCAAAAAATGAAATGATCAAAAAAAAAAAAAAAAAGTAGTACCCAAAAAATGAAATGATCACCAAAAAAAAATATAACAAAAAGTAGTACCCAAAAAATGAAATGATCACCAAAAAATATAATAAAAAGTACCCAAAAAATGAAATGATCACCAAAAAATAAAATAAAAAGTAGTACCCAAAAAATGAAATGATCACCAAAAAATAAAATAAAAAGTAGTACCCAAAAAATAAAATGGTCACCCAAAAAATAATATAAAAAGTATCGAAATAATGAAATGGTTACCAAAAAATATAACAAAAAGTATCGAAATAATGAAATGGTTACCAAAAAATATAACAAAAAGTAGTACCCAAAAAATAAAATAGTCACCGGAAAAATAGAATAAAGTCACCAAACAATAAAGATCAATATAGAAACGTGACAACATCCAGACGTGATTCTCTGCCTTTCACGCTGACGAAATTTAACGAACACTCTGTCATTAAAATACATATTCTCCAACATTTCATTCAGGGCTCACACACACACATTTGACAAGGCTTTCGCAGAGGTTGTTGTTTAAGTCTATCCACGGGTAGTTTTATTGTTTCCATTGGTTTTGTTAGTTTTGCCATAGGTGGTGTTAGTATTTCCATGGGTAGTGTTAGTGTTTCCATGGGTAGTGTTACTATTCCCATGGGTAGTGTTGGTATTTCCATGGGTAGTGTTTGTATTCCCATGGGTAGTGTTAGTATTTCCCTTGGTAGTGTTAGTATTTCCATTGGTAGTGTTAGTGTTTCCATGGGTAGTGTTAGTATTTCCATGGGTAGTGTTAGTGTTTCCATGAGCAGTGTTAGTATTTCCATGGGTAGTGTTAGTATTTCCATTGGTAGTGTTAGTAATTCCATTGGTAGTGTTAGTATTTCCATGGGTAGTGTTAGTATTCCCATGGGTATTGTTGGTATTTCCATGGGTAGTGTTTGTATTCCCATGGGTAGTGTTAGTATTTCCCTTGGTAGTGTTAGTATTTCCATTGGTAGTGTTAGTGTTTCCATGGGTAGTGTTAGTATTTCCATTGGTAGTGTTAGTGTTTCCATGGGTAGTGTTAGTATTTCCCTTGGTAGTGTTAGTATTTCCATTGGTAGTGTTAGTGTTTCCATGGGTAGTGTTTGTATTTCCATTTAGTATTTCCATTGGTAGTGTTAGTATTCCCATGGATAGTTTTAGTATTTCCATTGGTAGTGTTAGTATTTCCATTGGTAGTGTTAGTGTTTCCATGGGTAGTGTTAGTATTTCCATGGGTAGTGTTAGTATTCCCATGAGCAGTGTTAGTATTTCCATGGGTAGTGTTAGTATTTCCATAGGTAGTGTTAGTATTTCCATTGGTAGTGTTAGTATTCCCATGGATAGTGTTAGTATTTCCATTGGTAGTGTTAGTATTTCCATTGGCAGTGTTAGTATTTCCATGGGTAGTGTTAGTATTCCCATGAGCAGTGTTAGTATTTCCATGGGTAGTGTTAGTATTTCCATTGGTAGTGTTAGTATTCCCATTGGTAGTGTTAGTATTTCCATGGGTAGTGTTAGTATTTCCATGGGTAGTGTTAGTATTCCCATTGGTAGTGTTAGTATTTCCATGGGTAGTGTTAGTATTTCCATGGGTAGTGTTAGTATTTCCATTGGTAGTGTTAGTATTTCCATTGGTAGTGTTAGTATTTCCATGGGTAGTGTTAGTATTTCCATGGGTAGTGTTAATATTTCCATGGGTAATGTTAGTATTTCCATGGGTAGTGTTAGTATTTCTGTGGGTAGTGTTAGTATTTCCATGGGTAGTGTTAGTATTTCCATGAGTATTGTTAGTATTTAAATGGGTAAGGCTAATATTTCCATTGGTAGTGTTAGTATTCCCATGGGTAGTGTTAGTATTCCCATGGGTAGTGTTAGTATTCCCATGAGTACTGTTAGTATTTCCATGGGTAATGTTAGTATTTCTGTGGGTAGTGTTAGTGTTTCCATGGGTAGAGTTAGTATTTCAATCGGCTGTGTTAGTATTCCCATGGGTAGTGTTAGTATTTCTATTGGTAGTGTTAGTATTTCCATGGGTACTTTTATGCGCCTAGTGATAGTGTGACAAGGCTTGACCATGAACATGAAAAGAAAACGAACACTCATGAGAACGCGACTAATCTCTTTTTTGGCCTTGGGAATATAGTTAATGTGTGAGCCGCAAGCGCCCGAGAACACGGCATAAAATCAATCCCCTGGCTGGACGGTATACTTCATCGACAGACTGACTCACTGACTGCGTACCAATATCCCAGTTCGAATCCCCCTTCCACCCACCGAAGCGAACTGGGACCGATATCTTGCGACTATTCGGCTCAGTGCGCGGAACACAGCCTTACCTTCCCCCCACCCCTTCTCCCGCTCCTCCCCCCTCCCCCTCCCCCCTCCCCCAATCTGTCCATGTTCGTGAATAGACGTGGAAACTTTGTGAAGGGGATGGAGAGGCAACTAATAAAGGGTTTGATTGCCTTTCCCACGACTTCCCTACGAACCCCCTACGACAATCCTACGACCCTCCTACGACTCTGCAGGAGGTGAGTGTTGCTGATCCGGGAAATAACTCTCGTGTCAAGTCGTCTTTAGTATATTTTATTGATAATTATATGCCTTTGATAACGAGAGAAAGAAATAGAAGAAAAAGAAAGAAGGAAAGAGCAAGAAAAAAAGGAAAAGAAGAAAAGAAGGCTAAAAGGATGGAAGGAAAGAACGATATGAATGTAAGAGGCAAAGGAAGGAGCAAAATAAGAGTTCATTGTAAAGAAAAATAAGAAGGGAAGAAAAAAGAGGAGTGCTTTAACAACCGAAAAACAGGAAAATATGAATAATGAAAGAGGAAAGGAAGAAATGGGGGAGAGATGAAGGGCTTAAAAAAAGAATGAAATTGAAAGAAAGAAGATACTAGAAAAAGAAAATGAAACAAAGGAAAAGACGGAATGAGAGACGAATGAAAACACCTTAAAGAAACCGAGGAAAAGGAGATACGAATGAAAGGAAAAGAAAATTATTGAAAAGATAATAAAGCAAAAAAGAAAATTAAAAAAGAAAAGGAAAGCAAAGAAGAAATGAGGACAATTTTTCCAGACACTAAATCTCAAGAGGCAAGAATGAACGAAAAAGAAGAAAATTAATGAAAAAAAATGAAGAAAAAGAAAAATGAAGAAAAGAAGAAGAGGGTATATATTTCACACTAATTTTCAGAGGGTAAGAATGAGAGGAAAATAAAACGAATGAAAAAACACAATAAAGAAAAAAGGAAAGAGGAAAAGAATGAATGATGGTAATTTTTCCAGGACAACAATTTTCCTGAGCCAAGAAAATGCTCCGCTGAACAAGAAAATAGTATAAGCTTCCAGAGTCGGAGAAGAATTATAATTACTCTCATTGCCGCATAATTCACTCCACTGCGAGGGAATTTTAGTCCATATCGAAAAAAAATGTAAATGGAATATGTTGCGTAATTATTTTTAGTCCTTTTTTTTTTGTGACGGATATTGGCAGGTTGTTTTTCTATTCTTTTCTTTTTTTCGTCGATATTAGCCAGCGAGATTTTTCCTTTTTTCGCATCAAAAGTCGAAAAAATCTTCACTTTTACGTATAATGTATTTTTTTTTAGTCAACAGGAAGTATTTGATGAGGATTTTTTATTTATTTTTTGAGACTGAACTGATTTTACGAACTAATTTTCCAGATTTTCTACTTTTATATCAATGTTGAAGTCATTTCTTTGACGTACTGTAATCCTTATATTTATTACATTATAGAGGCAGTAGTTGATAGTTTAAATCCTTCTGGTTTTCTATACATACTGGAGGACGTGGGTGCAATTCCCTCCCGCCGCTACACCCTGGCAGTTTACGGTCACCGCCGAGTGGCCCAAGACAACCTACATGCTGCCCAGACGACCGCCCATCAACCCGGACTCTAACGAAACTAAGGATTAAGTGAAACTCCGGAAGGCAGCATAAGCCAAGCAAGACGGCCGTACTATAAAACACTTACCTGCGCCACTAACGGGATAGGGCCGCTACAGGATGAACGTAAAAAAGAAGTCTACGTTCTCATTATTTTTTTGTTTTACATCAAAGGATACGGCTCAAGGGCAACAAAAAGGGTACAAAGAAAAGCCCGCTACTCGCCGCTCCCACAAAAGTAAAAAGTAAAGAGTAGCCAAAAGAGAGGTTTCCCTTTTTTTTTATTCCTAGAAGCGTAAATACCATCATTATATTCTAATTTCCGTGAAGTATGCGATTGAAACACCTCCGTTGGCATCAGAGAAATGACCCGATCTCATGTCCGTGTGGCGTGACATCGAACGGTGCGCGATTGCCAATTCCTCCTGTTTTCCATTGCGTTTAATGGCGCCAGGAGTAATGAGCGCTAACTTGTAAATGAGTCGGGGGAA
>NC_066527.1:15972510-15985010 GCF_024679095.1 Eriocheir sinensis
ATAAGTTCATGAATAGTGTTGATGGGTGTTGATGGATGAGATTAGGATACAGGAACTCCCTTGTATAGGCTTACCGACCGCTGGCAGACCCCTAATTAACTTATCCTCTCTCTCTCTCTCTCTCTCTCTCTCTCTCTCTCTCTCTCTCTCTCTCTCTCTCTCTCTCTCTCTCTCTCTCTCTCTCTCTCTCTCTCTCTCTCTCTCTCTCTCTCTCTCTCTCTCTCTCTCTCTCTCTCTCTCTCTCTCTCTCTCTCTCTCTCTCTCTCTCTCTCTCTCTCTCTCTCTCTCTCTCTCTCTCTCTCTCTCTCTCTCTCTCTCTCTCTCTCTCTCTCTCTCTCTCTCTCTCTCTCTCTCTCTCTCTCTCTCTCTCTCTCTCGCCTTCTGTAATTCGATTTATTTATTTATTTTTGATTTATAGGAGTGGTATCTGTTTGTGTATATATTCAATTGTCTTCTTGTTTGTTTGGGAAGGGAGGAGGAGAGAAGTGGGTGTGGGAGAGGAATGAGTGGGGAGGAATGGTGGAAGAAGGTGTGGAAGGGGAAGGGACAGTAGAAAAGGAGGCATGGGAAAGGAAAAGGAAGGGTGGAAATGAATCTGAGAGAGGAAGGGGGAGGAGGGAAGGGGGTATTTGTGAATGGGAGGGTCGAGGAAAGGATATTGTAGGGAAAATGGAAAGAGGGAAGGGTGGGCAGGCTGCTCCTCCTATTCCTTCCCATCCTTTCCTTTCCTTTCCCATCCTTTTTCTTCCATTCCCTTTCCTTCTTTTCCCTTCCTATCCTCTCCCTTACCATTCCACCCCTCCAGTTCTGTTCCTTTCCTTCCTCATCCTTTTCTTCCCCATTCTTACCCTCTTAGTGAGTTAAGGGAAGGTAGAGGAAGGAAGGGAGAAAGGAAGGGGGGGGGGGGGAATATACAGACACCAATGGACATACTTTGCTTTATTTTCTAAACTAAAGAAAATAGAACAGCAAATTGTGAATGTTATGTTTTTAGTCTCCATAGGCCTGTGTGTGTGTGTGTGTGTGTGTGTGTGTGTGTGTGTGTGTGTGTGTGTGTGTGTGTGTGTGTGTGTGTGGTTCTAATTTAAGACAGGTAGCAAACTATTTCCCTCTGTCCGTGAATTAATTAGCAGTGAACGTGACCTTGAATGCAGGTAATCTTAGGAGGAGGAGGAGGAGGAGGAGGAGGAGGAGGTGGAGGAGGGTGACATGGTGGTGGTGGAGAAGAATGCGACGAACACTTCACTTTCCTCCTCCTCCTCCTCCTCCCCCTCCTCCTTCCTCTCTCGCATCGTCCACCTCCTCCCTTCTTTGTTCTTCCTCCCTTGGCTTCCTTCTCATTCTCTATATTTTCTCCTCCTCCTCCTTTTCCTCCTCTTCTTGCCCTTTATCCGTCCCCTGTTCCTCCTCCTTCTCTTTCTCCCTTATCTTCCTCCACCCTATTTTTCCTCTTCTTTTGCTACTACTACTACTACTGTTACTACTACTACTACTACTATTACTACTGTTACTACTACCGCTACATATCCTCTTCCTCCACATCAAACTCTTTCTCCTCCTCCATTTTCCTCTTTTTTTCTCTTCCTCCTGCTCCTCCTCCTCCTCCTCCTCCTCCTACGCTTTGTTAGAAAGGGGGGAGGGGGAAGGTACCATCCATGTGTTACCTCTTGGGTCAGACATCCTCTCCTCCTCCTCCTCCTCTTCCTCCTCTTCTTCCTCTTCCTCCTCCTCTCTCTCCAGGTCCCCAGAGACAACGTAAAATGCAGGAAGTTGAAAGAAAGCGGATCACAGGGAATACTTCGTTCTATTTTTAGCGTCGTGAATCCCATAAATAGTGTCTTTTTTTTTTTTCTTCTTTTTTTCTGAAGGATGATATTGCCCGCTCGCTCCTGCCTCTTCTTGTTTTTCCGTCTTTTTGTCTTCTTTTCCTCTCCTCTTTCTCTCCTCTTTTATTTTTTTTTCCTTCCCTTTCCCTGTCTTCTTTTCTTCTCTTCCTTTTCATTCCTTCTTGTCTCCTCGTTTATTTATTTTTCCTTCCCTTTCACTGTCTTCTTTCTCCTCTTCCTTCCCTTCTCATTCCTTCTTTTCTCCTCTTTTATTCATTTTCCTTTTATTAGGTCCACTTTTGTTTATTATTTATATCAATGACTTAGATACAGGAATTAGTAGTGATGTCAGTAAGTTTGTAGATGATACCAAGATCGGTAGCGTAATTATGTCGGATCAGGACGCTAGTATTCTCCAGGATGAACTCAACAGATTGTATGACTGGGCGGATAGATGGCAGATGGAGTTCAATGTAGGGAAGTGCAGTATTCTGAGTGTAAGTAGGAACAACCCCTCTCATAAATATTGCTTAAATGACACTCTCATAAGCAGGTCTGGGTGCGAGAGAGATTTAGAGGTTGTTAGTCAGCTCTGATCTCCGTCCAAGGGCACAATGCATGCAAGCTAGAAATCGAGCAAATAGGGTACTGGGATTTATTTCAAGGAGCGTAAGCAACATAAGCGCCGAAGTCTTCCTCAAACTATATTTACCATTAGTTAACCCTCATCTTGACTATGCCGTTCAGTTCTGGTCACCTTACTATAGAATGGATATCAAAATGTTAGAATCAGTGCAGAGGAGGATGACTAAGATGATTCAGGGGTTGAGAAACTTGCCATACGAGGAAAGACTCAAACAGTTAAACTTCCATTCCCTAGAAAGGCGAAGGGTGCGTGGAGACATGATAGAGGTTTATAAATGGATGAAGGGCTTTAAAAAGGGAGATATTCATAAGGTTTTGTTGGTAAGAGAACCGGGTAGGACACGAAGTAATGGGTTTAAACTGGATAAATTCAGATTCAACAGGGACATAGGCAAAAATTGGTTTACTAACAGGGTGGTGGATGAGTGGGATAGGCTTAGCTGTCATGTGGTGAGTGCCAATACAATTGTCACATTAATAAATAGATTAGATAAATTCATGGACAGCGATATTAGGTGGGGTTAGATACACGGGAGCTTAGGTTCAAAGGAGCTGCCTTGTACAGGCCTACCGGCCTCTTGCAGACTCCTACGTTCTTATGTTCTTATGCTCCCTTTCCCTTTCTTTTCATTTATTCCTTTTTCCATCGCTTCCCTTCCTTTCTCTTTTTTTCTCTTGTCTTCTCTTTTTCTTCTCCCTTCTCCTCCCTTTACCCTCTTCCCATTCTTTCCTTTCTGTCTCTGTTCATTTCTTCTCATTTTTTTCCTTTCCATTCTTCCTTTTCCATCGTTTACTCTTTAGACTTTTCTTTCCCTGCTCTTCCTCTTCCTTCCCATCCTTTCTTCTCCTTCCCCATCCTTTTTCTTTCATTCCCTTTCCTACCTTTCCTTTCCCATCCCACCCGTCCAATTCTTTCCCTTCCCATACTTTCCCTTCCATTCCCTTTCCTACTTTTCCCTTCTTATCCTTTCCCTTCAATTCTTTTCCTTTTCTTCCTCATCCTTTCCTTTACCTCCCCATCCTTTCCCTTTCCTTCTTTTCCCTTCTCATCCTTTCCCTTCAATTCTTTTCCTCTTTTTCCTCATCCTTTCCTTTACTTCCCCATCCATTCCCTTTCCTACTTTTCCCTTCCCATCCTTCCCCTTCAATTCTTTTCCTTTTCTTTCCCATCCTTTCCCTTCCATTCCCTTTCCTTCTTCTCACTTCTCATCCTTTCCCTCCCCATTCCACCCCTCCAGTTCATTCCCTTTCCTTCACCATCCTTTCCATTCCATTCCCTTTCCTTCTTCTCCCTTCTCATCCTTTCCCTGCAATCCCACACCTTCCATTTCGCTTACTCAATCTCGTCTCTTAGAAGTTGCAGAAATACATAACAATTGCCTTGGGGAGCGTCTTGGCTATGCACGCTTGAGAGGCAATTCTTCAGAGCTACGAATTCTCCTCCTCTCTCGATCTGGTTCCTCGTGATAACCGCCGAAGTAGATGTAGACGTCAATTCCCTAAGAAGTTCTGTTTGTCTTTCCACGATTGAGAGAGTTCTGTACAGCTAGCGATTCCCAGGGGAGCTTTTTGTCTATCCACCCTTGAAACGCAATTTTGAAGAGGTACGATCGCGCCTTCACTCTCCACCTGGTCTCCCGTGGCAGCCGCAGGCGAGTGTTTATAGTGGCGCCATCTTGCATTGGCTCATGCTGCCCTCCCGGAGCTCATTTTTAATCCTAGAATCTAGAGTCCGGGTTGATAGGTGGTCTTCTGGACAGCATGTGGGTAGTTTTAAGCCACTCGGAGGCGGATGAAAAATCCCAGCTTGGTGGCACCGGGCGGGGATTGAACTCGCGTCGTCCTGAACACGGCGCCGTCACTCTGTCGACTCAGCCACCGCCTCCCCATCTACCTTGCTCTATATCTCTATCTCTCTTTCAGTCCACATATCTACCTATTTCTGCTGTATATTTCTCTATCTCTCTATAATGTATCTACCTATTGCTCTTTATATCTCTATCTCTCTTTCTATCTATGTATCTTCTTATTGCTGCTCTCTCTATCTCCTTATCTCTCTCCTTCCATCTACTTATCTACCTATTGCTGCTCTCTCTCTCTCTCTCTCTCTCTCTCTCTCTCTCTCTCTCTCTCTCTCTCTCTCTCTCTCTCTCTCTCTCTCTCTCTCTCTCTCTCTCTCTCTCTCTCTCTCTCTCTCTCTCTCTCTCTCTCTCTCTCTCTCTCTCTCTCTATCTATCTATCTATCTATCTATCTATCTCTTTCTGTCTACCTATCTGTCTATTTACCTATCTGTCTGTCTGTCCGTCTGTTTGTCTGTCTCGCGATCTCTCACACTCTGAAGGCATCCAGCAACATTCGCGTTTCATTATCCCGTCTTTCCTTTCTCCTGTTACCGGCCATTCAGCACGGAATTAGTCCTCTGCGGAATTGCTCCAATCGAAATGCAGGAGTGGATGAAGGTCTGATTATGTGTGTGTCTGGGGGTAGGGGGAGGGGATAGGGAGGGAGGGAAGATGGGGAGAAGGAAGGAAGAAAGGAGGGAAGGAAGTTGGTGGGTAGGTACATTAGGTTAGGTTAGGTTATAGGAAAAAAGCAAGGAAGAAAGAAAGAAAGAAGAGAGAGAAAAAAGGGAAGAAAGGGAGTAAGTAGGAAGGGAAGGTACATTAGGTTAGGTTAGGTTAGGTTATAGGAAGGAAGGAAGGAAGAAAGAGAGGAAGAAAGAAGGAAGGAAAGAAGAGAGAGAAAGAAGGGAAGAAAGGAAGTAAGTAGGTTAGGTTAGGTTATAGGAAGGAAGGAAGGAAGAAAGAGAGGAAGAAAGAAGAAAGGAAAGAAGAGAGAGAAAGAAGGGAAGAAAGGAAGTAAGTAGGTTAGGTTAGGTTATAGGAAGGAAGGAAGGAGGGAAGGAAGAAAGAGAGAAAGAAAGAAGGAAGGAAAGAAGAGAGAGAAAGAAGGGAAGAAAGGAAGAAGGGAAGGAGGGAAGGAAGAAAGAGAGAAAGAAAGAAGGAAGGAAAGAAGAGAGAGAAAGAAGGGAAGAAAGGGAGTAAGTAGGAAGAGAAGGACGAAAGGTACGGGGATGGAAGGAGGTAGAGGAAGGAAGAAAGAGAGAAAGAATGAAGGAAAGAAGAGAGAAAGAAGGGAAGAAAGGGAGTAAATAGGAAGGGAAGGAAGAAAGGTACGGGGATGGAAGGAGGGAGGGAGAGGAAGGAAGAAAAGAAGGAAGAATTGATAAACATAGATGTAGATGGATTAGAAAAGAGGTTTAATGGAAGGAGAAAAAGGAGAACAAAATAAGGGAAGGTGAAAAAGTGAGGCAGGAAAGACGGGAACTAAAAAAAAAAAAATGAAATAGTGAAGAAACACACACACACACACACACACACACACACACACACACACACACACACACACACACACACACACACACACACACACACACACACACACACACACTTATAATATTTGAATACGGTATGAAGACGGTGAGAAGTGTCATGAATATCCAATGAAGTGTGTTGAGATTCCAAATTTTAAACCTCGTAATATTGGAATGGAAGACAATTTGGGGCTGGGAACCTGGAATGCGCGCCTGGAATATAGATAACTGACCTGCGCCCGAAAAAAAAAACATAAAAGGTAACATTTAAAGAGTTTCCGTAGACCATTTGAACTGATTAAGTCGAGAAGTGAAGTGAAGGGCTTCTTTTTTAGCGGGCTTTTTTTAGCGGGCTTTTTTTAGCGGGCTTTTTTTAGCGGGCTTTTTTAGCGGGCTTTTTTTAACGAGCTTTTTTTAGCGGGCTTTTTTAGCGGGCTTTTTTTAACGAGCTTTTTTTAGCGGGCTTTTTCTTCATTTTTGTTTCCTTTTTTTATGCCCTTGAACTGACTCCTTTGCTGTAAAAAAAAAATACTGTATAAAAATGACACAAAAAATACCCCATAAAGGACTAAGGAACATAAAACAGAGAATTAATTGAACTCTGCCGGAAAAAAAATATACATGAAACAAGAACAATATATATAACTTTAGTGGACTATTTGAACAGATTTCCTCGAAAACTGAAGGAAAATTAAATAAACATAAAATAAATAACTTAGGAACAAAATATAGATAAATGAACTCTGGCTGAACAAAATAATAAAACGAAAGCAATTAACAGAACTAACTAGAAACCTTGAAAATCCTGGAATGAAAACGAAGTGGAATTGAAATCGACATAAAAATGGAATTGAGGATGGAGCTGAAATTTGAAATAGACGAAAACTATGTATATATAAAAAAAGCTTCGGTACTCAATTCGGCAAAAAAATATATAATGCTCTGGATAGTGAACGAAGAGTCAAACCCCTTAGAAGCAAACACGAGGAATTCTGTAAACCACGATAAATAAAAAATAGAAATATAAGATTTTGTAGACACACACACACACACACACACACACACACACACACACACACACACACACACACACACACACACACACACACAAGCCCCACACACACACTCCCCAGCCACACACACCGTTGATTAAAAGGTTTTATTTCCCATTCGAACTGAAGAAACCTTACAACTTTTACCACTCGCTCCAATACACACACACACACACACACACACACACACACACACACACACACACACACACACACACACACACACACACACTGCAGCGTTTCTCTACATCATCACGGAGCTCCAATCTTCAGCTTTACACGACACACGGCGCTTTCGAAACAGACTCGTATTTTTGTCTCCACTGCGAGCTTTGTCCCGGTTACGGCTTCCCACAAGTACGCTCCTCGGATCGCCTTTTATTTACCTTCTGTCCCCGCTCTTTACGTTGCCTTTGGTCCATCACTCTACGTTCGCGACCTCTTCACTCAAGGCCTATTCAAACGCGGGCTCAGGATTCACTGCACTTGTATGTAGCTTTGTTGGGCATTTGGCTATTTCGGGGTACAGTCTCTTTTGTCCCTTGAGGTACCTTTTGGGGCGTTTTGCTGCGTCGACTGGGAGCATCTTTTGGGGGGCCGTCTTTCCACGCATTGAGACCTCCAGCCCGTGTAGTAAATTTTGGGGCATTTATCTATTCAGTCAGACTTCATCCTCCGTCCGTTCTCCCACACACGGGCTCAGGAGTCCACCCCTTTAGGCAACCTTTGGGGCGTTTTGCTTCATTATCGGGCAGCATCTTTTTGGCCCTCTTTCCAAGCCCTGAAACTACCCACCCGTGCAGTAAATCTTGGAGGCATTTAGCTATATCGGGAGACCATCTTTTTAGCCGTCTTTCCACGCGCTGTCTTAATATTCCAGTCCTCAAGGTAGCTTTTGGGGCTACATCAGTGGGCATCAATTTATAGTTTTTCTAGCGCTGGTTCAATTCTGGCCCTCGAGGTAGCATTTTGGGCATTTATCTGCATCGTCGGGAATCACCTATTTGAACGTCCTTCCCCGCGTTGGCTCAGAATACGGGCCCTCGAGGTAGCATGTGGGGCATTTGGCTATTCCACCAGAAGGAAGAGTTGGCTTGGTCCCTTACAACGGGCCGGGTGTCGAGGGAGAGGCTTCATTTTTTAACGTGTGGAGAGGGTGCGGAGAGGGAGCCTATTAAGCTATACGAGGGTCCTTTAGAGGGGAGCGAGAAGGGTGCTGGGTGGGAAAGAGTGTTAAAGAGAGCACCCAACAAAACACAGTGGCTTGAGGGAATGGGGGGGGGGGGGAATGTATGGAGGGGTGTGAGGACGGGGGTGGGGGGGTTGTATGTGTGTGTGTGGGAGGGGGATGTCTTTGTGTGTGTGTGTGTGTGTGTGTGTGTGTTTGTGTGTGTGTGTGTGTGTGTGTGTGTGTGATGGTGGTAAAGGAAAGGGAAGGAAAAATGAGAGTAAAATAAAATGATAAATACAGATGTTAATGTGTTTGCGGTTTTTCTTTTTTTTTATCTTGTTTGATTTCCATCTGCTTGTTTGACTTTTAAATAACTTTTGTGCTTGCTTTCGACGTTTGTTTGTTTGTGTGTTTTTTATATATTGGTAAACGTAACTAACTTTTTTTTTTATAATTTGGGTGTTTTCATATTTTACTCTCTCTCTCTCTCTCTCTCTCTCTCTCTCTCTCTCTCTCTCTCTCTCTCTCTCTCTCTCTCTCTCTCTCTCTCTCTCTCTCTCTCTCTCTCTCTCTCTCTCTCTCTCTCTCTCTCTCTCTCTCTCTCTCTCTCTCTCTCTCTCTCTCTCTCTCTCTCTCTCTCTCTCTCTCTCTCTCTCTCTCTCTCTCTCTCTAATAACTTCTACTCTCCCATTAAAAACCAGCCACCCGTCTTGATTTGATCTCCCCTCTCTTTATCCTCGCTACTCTCCCTCCTTCCCTCCCTCCCTCCCTTTCTCTCCCTCTCTCCCTCCCTCCTCCATTATAATAAAAGGTACCGCATCATAATCACATTTACATTAACTTCCGGCTCTCCTCTCCCCTCCTCCTCCTCCTCCTCCTCTTCCTCCTCCTCGTAAAAAAAAAGTTATGCCGCTCAGGTCATCATGGTATCTTGGCCTCTGTGTGTGTGTGTGTGTGTGTGTGTGTGTGTGTGTGTGTGGCTACGGGTCATTGAACACTACTAGGATGAAAGAAATTACTAACCATCGAGAAGCAAAGAAGGAGGAAGAAAAGAAGGAATCCCGTTTTGATATAGGAGGTGCAAAAGGAGGAAGAGGAGGAGGAGAAGGAGAAGGAGGAGCAAGAGGAGGAGGAGGAGGAGGAGGAAGATAAGAACAAATTGGAGTACGAGGTGGATATGACGGTGAAAAAAGACTGAATTAAGGAGAAAATGGAGGAGGATTTAGAGGAAGACTTAGGAGGTGATGATAGAAAAAGATTGGAGAAGGAGGAGGAGGAGGAGGAGGAGGAGGAGGAGGAGGAGGAGGAGGAGGAAGGAAGGAAGGAAGGAAGGAAGGAAGGAAGGACAAGAAAATATTTGAAACCGTAAATTTGGAAGATGAAATCGGGAACAGTTTTGTCTGAGTTAGAGAGTTAGAGAGAGAGAGAGAGAGCTACCACCATCACCACCATCACCACCACCACCACCACCACCATTACCACCACTTTCTTCACTAAAACAAAAACTCACCACCACCTTCACCAGCAGCGCCAACACCAACACGCCTCAACACCAGGTGGGAGTGCCAAGGTGCCAATACCCCGCCCGGCATTTAACACCTGTTCACACCTGGGATGCCACACCTGTACGCTGATGACAGGTGTATTCTTGGCCTCTTATGTCATTTGGTGTCCGATTCTGTATTCTGATTCTGATTGTGATAGTGATTTTGATCGTTTTTTTTTTAATTGTTGGCTGATTCTGATTCTGTTTCTGATTGTTTTTTTTTCATTGTATTCTGATTCTGATTGTTATTGTATTCTAGTTCTGATTGTATTCTGTTTCTAATTGTATTCTCATTCTGATTGTATTGCAATTCTGATTCTGTATTGTTTCCTCTACCGACCCGACCTTCCTACGACTTGAACTTATGTATGAAGAGAGAATCAAGTAGTCTATTCCTTCTTTTTTTTTTTTTTACAGTAAAGGAAGCAGCTCAAGGGCATAAAAATAACAATGAGAAAAAAAGCCCGCCAATGTTGATACCACTCTATACACACCATCTCCATATGCAAATTATTGAGTCTACACTGAAGTAAGTAGTTTCACCCTATAAAGAGAAGTCTTCTGAACATGAAGGTAAAATCAGATGAAAGAAAAAATCCGATGATAGTGAAAAGCTAAATAATATATAAAAGCACGTTCAATTCAGAGCGGACGCGGGGCTCTTTGCCATTTCCTTCAGGCGGTGGCGTGAGAGCTAGGTTATGTTTAAAGTATGTACGTTAATCTTGTCACATGATGGACGCATAATAGTCTTTTCGGTCGTTGAGGGAGCAACTGAAAAGCGAAACTAAGTGCACGATGCCCCGGGTTGAGATATTATCCATCACCGGAGCCGCTGAGTAATGTAAACGTGGCTGGCTGCGTCCTCAGAGTTTATCGCGTCACTGCCGAGGGGACGCTCCGCCCGTAACATACTAGTAGTTTTGCACGCGTTGGAAAGTTGGTACAGTCTGGTAGAAGCCTTGCTGAAAAACCCTCTGTTGATCAGTCTCCTAGTGATAAATGTGGCGGGGGATATACCGAGACTTTTTGTTGGTGAACTCATGTTAGTTTTTGTTATGTAACTCGTGATATGTTGCGTGGGCTCCATAGAGTTGTTGGACACTTTTCGTAGCAAATTACAAGGTTGTTTTGTTGCTAAATATTCGAACATTTTGAGGAAGATTGACAATGCTTCTTTTACTACTACTACTACTACTACTACTACTACTACTACTCCTACTACTAGTACTACTACTACTACTACTACTACTACTACTACTACTGCTGCTGCTGCTGCTACTACTACTACTACTACTACTACTACTACTACTACTACTACTACTACTACTTCAGCTACATTTGCTTTGTATGAGTCAAACTAAGGCAAAAAGTAAAGAAACATGCAGCACGGTGTCATGTGTGACATGATACCGAACCAGGAACCCAATCAATCTTGAAAGGCCTGATAAACGCCGCTTTGACGCCCGAGGAACAGAACACTTCGCCTGGAGGGACTGGGTGGAGAACGCTCAGACAGGCTCACAACTCCCTGGAGCCCGACACTTCATATTACTACTCCCGAACTTGAACACCTCGCCTCCTACAGTGTGTTGAATCCATCTTATCACCCCATTCAATTTGCTCCTCTCACCCTAAACATCACAACCACTTTCACCAAGATTAGTATGTTTAGAGACACATCATCCACTCAGTAACCTAACAGCCCTTCTTTCCTTAGCCATTCCTACACACCGCTACCAAAGGGATTAAACACCACCTCCTGCAGTGTTTTCCTTTCACCCTACACCTCACAAGCTATAGACGTTGGGTTGGATGCTACTTTTTGTTCTCCAGTTGAAGTCGTTTGCCAGCTTTTCATTCTTATTTAGAGGTGAACTTTTGACCTCTTCGATCTGACTGCTGGTTTTTTTTTCTTTTGACCTATTTTTCATGTTTAATCAGACTTTGTGTTTTACCTTAATTAGTAAAAAAATATCAACTGTTTTCCAGTCTTAATATGTGAACTTTTGTTTGATCTTTATGGCCTTTGTTGACCGTTGACCTCTTACCTATGACGTCAGAGAGAGAGAGAGAGTACACAAGATCCTGTTCATCAAATCAAGCCAAACACACACACACACACACACACACACACACACACACACACACACACACACACACACACACACCAAAAAAAATAGAAGGAAGATGTGCGAATAAGTTTTCTTTGTCTTAACTTTTTTCCCTCTTCCTTTTCCTCCTCCTCCTCCTCCACCTCCTCCTCCTCCTCCGCCTCCTCCTCCTCCTCCTCCTCCTCTTCCGGCTCTTTCTCCTACGCTTCCTCTTCCTCCTCCTCCTCCTCCTCTTCCGGCTCTTTCTCCTACGCTTCCTCTTCCTCCTCCTCCTCCTCATTGTCTTTCTTTCTTCCAATATGCTTTCTTTTTGTTTCTCTTATGTCCTCTTATTCTTTCTCCTTTCCCTTTATTACTTTTTCGATAAGTTAAGGTTATTATCTCTCTCTCTCTCTCTCTCTCTCTCTCTCTCTCTCTCTCTCTCTCTCTCTCTCTCTCTCTCTCTCTCTCTCTCTCTCTCTCTCTCTCTCTCTCTCTCTCTCTCTCTCTCTCTCTCTCTCTCTCTCTCTCTCTCTCTCTCTCTCTCTCTCTCACCTCATATCTTCCTCCCCTTTTGTTTTCTTTCCTCTTCTCTCCATTAATTTCCTCTCTCTCTCTCTCTCTCTCTCTCTCTCTCTCTCTCTCTCTCTCTCTCTCTCTCTCTCTCTCTCTCTCTCTCTCTCTCTCTCTCTCTCTCTCTCTCTCTCTCTGTCTCTCTCTCTCTCTCTCTCTCTCTCTCTCTCTCTCTCTCTCTCTCTCTCTCTCTCTCTCTCTCTCTCTCTCTCTCTCTCTC
>NC_066527.1:15995010-16037510 GCF_024679095.1 Eriocheir sinensis
ATATAACATCACTGGGGATGTGGGCATCCCAGTTCTTATATATACCTTGGAAGAAGTCTAATAAATTCGTTAGGCAGGAGCGCTTGTTTCTGAAGCCATGCTGGTTGTCGGAGATTATATTATTGTTTTCTAGAAACTTAACAAGTTTATCTCTAATAATCTTTTCGAATATTTTTCCTGCCACTGATGTCAAACTTATGGGCCTGTAGTTTAATGCAACGCTTTTGTCTCCTTTTTTGAAAATCGGTGTGCCGTTCGCCATCTTCCAGTCTTCCGGGGCCTTGTTTAGTTGAACTGACCGGTTGAATATGTTATTGAGTGGTTGAAGTATTTGTTGTTTAAGCTTTTTTAATAACCCCGGGGACAAACTGTCGGGTCCCGTTGACTTGTTCGTGTCGAGTTTGTCCAAGTACTTTTTTACTTCTTGGTCGCATATTGAGTCAATTTCCAGCGGCGTGATCTCACTCGGCGGGTCAGGACCCTCGGGAATGGTTTCGATTTCGTCGACTGTGAATACGGATGCGAAGTTACTGTTGAGGATTCTGGCCATCTGTTTACTGTCCTGAGTTACAGATCCAGCCTCGTCTGTCAGAAGAAGAAGAAAAAGAAGAAGAAGAAGAAGAGAAGGAGAAGGAGTGTTCATGAAAGATGTGCCAATATACATCTCTACATATTTGAGAGAGAGAGAGAGAGAGAGTCCTTCAAATGGATCATGATTTATCTAATATCAATTATGGAATATCCAATTAATTGAACAAAAAACGAACCTTCTAATATTAAAGGGCGAGGAGGAGGAAGACTTAAGGAGTGGTTGCGGAGGAGGAGGAGAAGGAGGAGGAGGAGGAGAAAGATGTGAAGAGGTAGCGTGAAGTAGGTGAAGAAAGAAACGAAGGAGGGGAGAAGGAAGAAAAAGAAGCAGAAGAGAAGGAAGAGGCGGAGGAGGAGGAGAAGGACCAAGGATAGGAGGAAGAGGAAGAATAAGAAATTGAAGAAAAAGATGGCGATAAAAGAGGAAGAAGAAGAAGAAGAAGAAGAAGAAGAAGAAGAAAAGGAAGAAGAAGAAACTGAAGAAAAAGATGACGATAAAAAATATGTGGAGGAAAAAAAAGAAAAAGAAGAAGAAGAAAAGAAAGAAGAAGAAATAGAAGAACGAGAACAAGAAAAGAAAGAAGTCTACGAGAAATTACAGAAAAAAAGGAATAAAAAGTAAAAAAGATGAAGACCAAAAAAATAAAAAATAAATAAAAAACGAGAAGGACTAAGGAATAACAAGAGGTAGAAGAGGCTTGGAATATAAGAAGGAGGAGGAGGAGGAGGAGGAGGCTATTAAGAGAGCACGCGAAGGACTTGAAATGGAATAAAATATGAAAAAAAAGACGTGAATTATAAAGTCCTTCGTTTTATTCAGAGCGCAAAGAACCACCTGGGCTGGCTCTCTCTCTCTCTCTCTCTCTCTCTCTCTCTCTCTCTCTCTCTCTCTCTCTCTCTCTCTCTCTCTCTCTCTCTCTCTCTCTCTCTCTCTCTCTCTCTCTCTCTCTCTCTCTCTCTCTCTCTCTCTCTCTCTCTCTCTCTCTCTCTCTCTCTCTCTCTCTCTCTCTCTCTCTCTCTCTCTCTCTCTCTCTCTCTCTCTCTCTCTCTCTCTCTCTCTCTCTCTCTCTCTCTCTCTCTCTCTCTCTCTCTCTCTCTCTCTCTCTCTCTCTCTCTCTCTCTCTCTCTCTCTCTCTCTCTCTCTCTCTCTCTCTCTCTCTCTCTCTCTCTCAAGTGGTTACATAAACTGGGTGTATCAAAAGGGTGCAGGAGAGAGAGAGAGAGAGAGAGAGAGAGAGAGAATCATAATACTACTACCGCTAATGCCAATTATATTTATCGATGCGAAAAATACTTGAAAATCATAAATACTAAGGGAGAAAAATAAATTGGAGAAGGAAATGGAAGCGAAGTTTGAGGAGAAGAATGATGATGATAAGGAGGAGGAGGAAGAGGAATATATTTGTCCTTATTACATTATACCTATAGTTATCCATCTCCTCCTCTTCCGCCTTCTCGAGTTGCGGTCTTTTTTTTTTACAGCAAACGAAACAGCTCAATGGCACACAACAAAAGAAAACAATAATAAAAAAAAAGCCCGCTACTCGCCGCTCTTTTTGTTGCCCTTGATCCGTATCCTTTGATGTAAAAAAAAAACGGTACCTGAACAAGTTGAGCGATGCCGGTCACTCTAAACTCATCACGGTACAAACTAACCCGCAAAAAAGAAATAACGTTAAAACACCTCAAGCGACGCGGTGCAATATGGATATCGGCAGGCGTCATCTCTCGAACAGACTCGTCCGCCACTGGAAACTGGTAGTAAGGATAAAGGAAGGAAAGATATAAGAAAAGAAGACAAGAGGGGAGGTAAAGAAGACAGGGAATACAAAAGTAGGAGGGCTTCAGTTTGCTTCTCTTCTCCTAGGGCTGTGTTATCTGTTTGAAGTGTTTTGTTAGGAGATAGAGGAAGGGTGGAAGGAAGGAAGGAAGGAAGGAGGGAGGGAAGGAAGGAAGAAAAGAAGGAAGGAAGGAAGGAAGGAAGGGAGGAGCAGAGATAGAAGGAAAAATAGATTTGGTTCAGGAATTAAGAAGAGAAAAAAAGGAAGGAAGGAAGGAAGGAAAGAATGAATGAATGAAGGAAGGAAGGGAGAAAGGGAGGAGCAGAGATAGAAGGAAAAACAGATTTGGTTCAGGAATTAAGAAAGGCGGAAAGAAGAAAACAATGAAGGAAGGAAGGAGGGAAGGGAGGAAGAAAAGAATGAATGAAGGAATGAAGGAAGGGAGAAAGGGAGGAACAGAGATAGAAGGAAAAACAGATTTGGTTCAGGAATTAAGAAAGGCGAAAGAAGAAAAAAAGGAAGGAAGGAAGGAAGGAGGGAAGGAAGGAAGAAAAGAATGAATGAAGGAAGGAAGGAAGGGAGAAAGGGAGGGGCAGAGATAGAAGGAAAAACAGATTTGGTTCAGGAATTAAGAAAAGCGAAAAGAAGAAAAAAGGAAGGAAGGAAGGAAGGAAGAAAAGAATGAATAAAGGAAGGAAGGAAGGGAGAAAGGGAGGGGCAGAGATAGAAGGAAAAACAGATTTGGTTCAGGAATTAAAAAAGGCGAAAGAAGAAAAAAAGGAAGGAAGGAAGGAAGGAAGAAAAGAATGAATGAAGGAATGAAGGAAGGGAGAAAGGGAGGAACAGAGATAGAAGGAAAAACAGATTTGGTTCAGGAATTAAGAAAGGCGAAAGAAGAAAAAAAGGAAGGAAGGAAGGAAGGGTTAGTACGGAAACGATCAACTTTTTTTTTTCAGAGTCGCTTTCACCGTCACTTTGCTGCGTAGAGAGTGAACTAAACGTATCCAAGAGTGCGTGTGGGAGCGCTTTGATCTTCCAGCGGGTCACTCCTGTGGCTGACGGGCTGATTAAAGCACTAAAAGCAGGCAGCCTAGCAGGGAGTCAACAAGTTTTATGCTGCCTGCCTGCTCGTCCATTTTCCATGTGTCCTAATCCTCCCCCTCCTCCTCCTACTACTACTAATACTAATACTTATACTCTTCCTCCTCCTCCTCCTCCTCCTCCTACTACTACTACTACTACTACTACTACTGTTCCTCCTCCTCCTCCTCCTCATCATCATCATCATTATCATCATTCTCCATTGACTAACGAACCTGATTGATATGATTGTAATTAATGACTCCTCCTCCTCCTCCTCCTCCTCCTCCTCCTCCTCCTCCTCCTCTCTAATGACGAAGAGTATGTTACAACAATCAGGAAGGCGGTTAATTTATTTTTCTCTCGTGTTCTAAAATCTCTAATGTTTGTTTGTTTGTTTGTTTGTTTGTTTACCATTGGCTTGTTTATTTACTTTGTTTCCTTTTCTTCTTTTATTTTGTTTTGGTGTTTGTACAAAGTCGGCATTGTTTGTGTGTGTGTGTGTGTGTGTGTGTGTGTGTGTGTGTGTGTGTGTGTGTGTGTGTGTGTGTGTGTGTGTGTGTGTGTGTGTTGTTTTTGTTGTTGTTCCCAGTCTTGTTTGTTTTTAATCCCTCAGTTAACGAAATAAATCCCTTATGTTTTTTTGTACTTTTTTTTTCCTTTTTTTTCTTTTTTACGTTTCTTTTTTTCCCTGTACTTTCTCCCATCCCTCCTTCCTTCCTTCCTTCCTTTCTTTCTTCTTTCCTTTCTTCTTTTTTCGTTCCTTCTTTCCTTACCTTCTCCTTCCTTGATCTCTGAATCCAATCATATTTCTCTTCTATCTACTCCTTCCTTCTTTTTTTCCTTCCTTCCTTTCTTCCTTTCTTCTTTCTTTCCTTCTTTTCGCCTTTCTTAATTCCTGAACCAAATCTATTCTTCTATCTCTGCTCCTCCATTTCTCCCTTCCTTCCTTCATTCCTTCATTCATTCATTCATTCTTTTCATCCTTCCTTCCCTCCTTCCTTCCTTTTTTTCCCCTTATAACTACTTTCCTTCCTTACTTCCTTTTCTCCTTCCTTCCTTCCTTCCTTCCTTCCTTCCACCCTCCCTCTATCTCCTAACAAAACACTTCAAACAGCTAACACAACCCTAGGCGGAGGAAAGCAAACTGAACACCGCCTACTGTTGTCTTCTTTGTCTTCTTTACCTCTCCTCTTGTCTTCCCTTCTTATATCTTCCCTTCCTTTATTCTTGCTACCATTTTTTTATTCGCATCTCCTTTTCTTCTTTTCCTTACATCATTTTCTCTCTTATTCTAACCACTTATTGTCTTCTTCACCTCTTTTTGTCTTCTCTCCTCACTCTTTCTCTTCCTAATTCTTACTACAAATTTTCTTTTTTCACATTTCCATTTCTTCTTTTCCTTATTCCATTTTCTCTTATTCTTAATCCTTATTTTCTTCTTCTCCTCTCTTCTTGTCTTCTTTCCTACGTACCTTTCGTTCTCCTGTTTCAATCACCAATTTTCTTCTTTACCTCTTCTTTTGTCTTCTCTCCTTATATCTTCCTTTCTTCTGTTCTATCCACTTGTTTTCTTCTTTTCCTTTCTTCTTTTCTTCCCTTTACCCCTTCCTCTCCGTTCCGACTACCACTTTTCTTCTTTACGGTTCAGTTTTCTTCCTTCCCTACCTCTTCTTGTCTTCTTTCTTTTAAGCTTTTCTTCGCACTCTCTCTATTCTTTCTTCTTCATCTTCTCTTATTCCCTTTTCCTGAACTTCCCATTTTCTGACACTCCTTTTTTTCTTTACCTCTCTTCCTTTCTTTTCTTTCCCATCTTCCTTTCTCTCCTTTTCTAACCTTCCAATTTCAACTTTTCTTCTTTACCTGTCTCCTCTTCCCTCCATACAGCTTCCCTTCTCTCCTGTTCTGATCTTCCTATTATCTGAAACGGCACTTTCTTTTTGTTTTCCTCTTATTTTTTTCTTGTTTTGACCTACCTGTAATCAATCTGAGACGGCATTTTTTCCTTTCTTCTCTTTTATTATTTTTTTTTCCAATCCTGACCTTTCCGTTGTGTGACTCGCTGCCGCTTTCAACCTATCAATAACGAGCCCAGAAGCTCCCCGGCGGCACACGGCACATCACACACCACTCAGCCCATTCAAGGGGCATACAAGCGGGCTACGAGGCTGCTGATCAATATATAACGAGGCTGCACCAGGTATTGTACAGGAAACACAGCGCCAGCCTGTCTCAACGGCATCCAACTTCACCGGCGGCCTACTTCACGAGCAGCCTACTTCGCGAGCAAGATGTCTTAAGGGTGTCCTACTTCACGGCAGCCTACTTCTCACGGCTCTCAGCACCGTCGACATCCTGCACCGTGGCGCGCCGGGACCCGCGGGAGGACATAACTGGGTGCCACAGGCCGGCGCGCCACGCTTCCCGCACAGGGACCGCCGTCAAGGGAGCTCCGTCAGGGGAAGGCGTCGAGGCGTGTTTTCCCCGCGGTTAAAGTTTTTGCCGCCGCCCGCGTTGCCGCCGGGGAATCCTCCATCCATTTGGCGGCGGAGTCAGCGCTGCGTGGCGGCCACGCAGTGATGTCATGTCGATAAGCAGCGAGAATCCTTGGCAAGAAGTCCGCATCCACAACAGATAACCGCATTGATATTCTTGTTCCTATACAGCAGTGTTGTTTCAGGGATATCAAGTATCACTGACACGATGGTATGTAAAAGGAAAACAGTTAACATTCCCTGAATGCCAGTTTGGTGGCCTTTATAAAGCCGCTTTGCGGCGCGTCCAGGAGCCACGGCGCCGCGTGAAGGGCTAACCCTTGACACAGCCGCACGCCCTGCCATTCGGTGCAACATTTCTGAGATGAGGTTTTATATATATATATATATATATATATATATATATATATATATATATATATATATATATATATATATATATATATATATATATATATTTTATATATATTATTTTTTTTTTTATGCCGCTGTAATGGTACTGTTAATGTACTGGTGCTGCGTACAGTCCTTGTGTAGTCTTTGTGTCCACTGTGTAAAGGTGGAGTAGTAAATTTTTCGAGTATTCTCGATAATCCTGAGAGAAAACCAGTCATGCATAACACCCCGGGGTGGCAACGATGGTAACCGTGCCAGGAACGTAATCGGTTCGTCCAAACCGGCGGTAGTCTGGGTGACACAGGCGGCGGTGCTTCAGGGGGTCGTCGGGTCGCGGCTGATGGCCATCTCGATTTAATGTGTTTCTTTACGATCAGGGCTGCCAACCCGTGCGGCGCGCGGCGGTCACTTACTAAAAGTGGTGTTTACACAAGGGCTAAGTATGTGTAGTAAACCAAGACGTAAACTCCTGCAAGACGTTCAAAAATGCCGGCGTGAAGTTCAGCCCGCGTCAGCACAGGCCTGGGCCGGCCGAGTGTCAGGGGCGGCGTGAACAGGTGTGGGGCTGATGGCGGATGCCTTTGAGTAGCAGCAGCACTAACAGGGATAGTATTCGAAGTAACTCATTTAACAATACCATCAACGACAAATTCAAAACAAAAACAACACCAACGACAACAAGGTCAAACCAACGGCGGTAGGCAAATCATTCCTCCGCTTTATCGCCGCGCGGCCAATCACGGCGAGGCAGAGATTGCATTCCCCGCCCCCATTGGTTGACGCGGCGCCCGGGATTATGATATTAAGGGGAATTATCGGAGAGAGAGAGAGACTGGCAGACACACACACACACACACACACACACACACACAGACACACACCGTCATCTGATAGCGCCCAGGTGATCCTTCTGTTTACACGTGTGGCTGTTTGTTTGTTTGTTTGTTTGTTTGTTTGTTTTACCTGTCCATGAGCCGAGCTTTTTATTGTGTTTACTCTTCCATTAAAAACTTTCCTAGTATGATGAGATATTAGCGCTCTCTCTCTCTCTCTCTCTCTCTCTCTCTCTCTCTCTCTCTCTCTCTCTCTCTCTCTCTCTCTCTCTCTCTCTCTCTCTCTCTCTCTCTCTCTCTCTCTCTCTCTCTCTCTCTCTCTCTCTCTCTCTCTCTCTCTCTCTCTCTCTCTCTCTCTCTCTCTCTCTCGATACAAAAATTAGAAGAAAAAAATCGATAAGAAAAAGCAAAGGGCCTCAGGAAACAGTTTGATGAAGAGGAAAGTTTTGGAAAGTGAGACATTTTTAACACTAAAGATACTCAGGTCAGTAAGTCAATCAGTCAGTCAGTCAGTCAGTCAGCAAGTCAGTCAGTCAGTTAGTAGCAAGTCGGTCAATCAGTAAGTACGTGAGTGAGTTAGTCAGTCAGTCAGTCAGTCAGTCAGTCAGTTGGTCAGTCAGTCGGTTAGTCGGTCGGTCAGTCAGTCAGTTATTCAGTCAGTCAGTCAGTCAGTCAGTCAGCCACTCACCCAGTCATTCACCCACCCACCCAGTCAGTCAGTCAGTCAGCCAATCAGTCAGTCATTCACCCACCCACCCACTCAGTCAGTCAGTTAGCCACTCACCCAATCACCCACCCACCCAGTCAGTCAGTCAGTCAGTCAGTCAGCCAATCACCCAGTCATTCACCCACCCACCCAGTCAGTCAGTCAGTCAGTCAGTCAGCCACTCACCCAGTCATTCACCCACCCACCCAGTCAGTCAGTCAGTCAGTCAGCCAATCAGTCAGTCATTCACCCACCCACCCACACAGACACTCAGTTAGCCACTCACCCAATCACCCACCCACCCAGTCAGTCAGTCAGTCAGTCAGTCAGTCAGCCATTCACCCAGTCATTCACCCACCCACCCAGTCAGTCAGTCAGTCAGTCAGTCAGCCATTCACCCAGTCATTCACCCACCCACCCAGTCAGGCAGTCAGTCAGTCAGTCAACCACTCACCCAAGCACCCACCCACCCACCCACTCAGTCAGTCAGTCAGTCAGCCATTCACCCACTCACCCAGTCAGTCAGTAAGTCAGTCAGTCAGTCACCCAAGCACCCACCACCCACCCACTCAGTCAGTCAGTCAGTCAGTCAGTCAGCCACTCACCCAAGCACCCACCCACTCAGTCAGTCAGTCAGTCAGTCAGTCAGTCAGCAAGGGCAAATATCAACCATCAGAGGTCTGTCTGCCAAAGAGCATAATAAAATGAGTTGCGTATCTTAACCTCTTTTACATTTTTTACTGACCTATTTTTTTATTTACGATCGAAGAAGATATGCGGGCCTTTTTTTCCCCTTTTTCTCTCTCGCTTTCATTCCCAAGTTTTTTTTTTTGTTTTTTTTTTGACATTTTTTTATAGTAGCTGGAGTTGAATGCGTGTGGAGGTGGTGGTGGCGTTGGTGTTGGTGTTATTGCTGTTGCTGTTGTTGTTGCTATCGTTATTGTTATTTGACCTTCGTAGTTTTCTTCTTTAATTTTGCTAAGTGCTCTTGCTTCCCATTTTTACCTCTCTCTCTCTCTCTCTCTCTCTCTCTCTCTCTCTCTCTCTCTCTCTCTCTCTCTCTCTCTCTCTCTCTCTCTCTCTCTCTCTCTCTCTCTCTCTCTCTCTCTCTCTCTCTCTCTCTCTCTCTCTCTCTCTCTCTCTCTCTCTCTCTCTCTCTCTCTCTCTCTCTCTCTCTCTCTCTCTCTCTCTCTCTCTCTCTCTCTCTCTCTCTCTCTCTCTCTCTCTCTCTCTCTCTCTCTCTCTCTCTCTCTCTCTTTCTTACTTACTTTTTATCATTTACTTCTCCTCCTCCTCCTCCTCCTCCTCCTCCTCCTCCTCCTCCTCCTCCTCTTCCTCCTCCTCTTCCTTCTCCTTCACACTCTTTCCTCACTCTTCCTTCATTCGTCCTTCCTTCCCTCCACTTCTTCCTTTCCTTCTCATGTTTCTTATCTATAAACAAACTATTTACTCTCTTACTTACCTTGTGTTAGTGGTGGTGGAGGTGGTGGTGGTGGTGGTGGTGGTGGTGGTTGTAATAATTTAAAAGAAACGGTTCACAGTGGAGATGAAATTTAATGTCTGCAATATTGTAGTGTTGATGGTGTTACTAGTGGTGGTGATGATGGTGGTGGTGGTGATACAAAAATGGTGGTAGTAGTGGTAGTAGTAGTAGTAGTAGTAGTAGTAGTGGTGGTGGTGGTGGTGGTGGTGGTTGTTGTGGTGGTGATTGGAAATGCGGTAGTAGTTGTGGGAATACTAAAGTGGTGTTGACACTGAGTTTGGTGTTGACGGTGGTGGTGGTGGTGGTGGTGGTGGTGGTGGTAGTGGTGGTGAAGCTAATAAGGATAATCCAGTGGTGTTGAAACTGGTGGAGGTAGGAATGAAAGGTGATAGGGCAGAGGTGGTGGTGATGGTGGTGATGTTGCTATAGACGATGATGATGGTGATGACGGTGGTGATAGAGGACAGTAAAGTGATGATGATGATGATGATGATGATGATGATGATGGTGATGATTGATTTTGGTGGTGATGGTGGTGGTGGTGGTGATGACTGGTGACCGTTGACTGACTGGTGGTGTTGACAGTAGACACTTAAAGGGTGATGACTTGTGATGGTGTTGGTGTTGATAATTGATGATGACGATGACTGGTGGTGTAGATAGAAGACAGTACAGTGGTGATGACTAGTGGGGGGGAGGGGGGGGTTAGTGATGACTGACTGGTGGTGACGGAGGACAGTACAGTGGTGATGATTACTAACACTGGTGATGACGGGTGGTGATGATAGGGAACAGTACAGTGGTGATGACTTTGGTACTGGTGGCGATGGAAGGCAGTACAGTGATGACGATGAGAAACACTAGTGATGAAAAACGCTGCTGATGACTAACGGTGGTGATAACTGGTGGTGATGACTGGAACAATTACATGGGTGATGACTTTGGTACTGGTGGCGATGGAAGGCAGTACAGTGATGACGATGAGAAACACTAGTGATGAAAAACGCTGCTGATGACTAACGGTGGTGATGACTGGTGGTGATGACTGGTGGTGATGACTGGTGGTGATGATAGGGAACAGTACAATGGTGATGACTTTGGTACTGGTGGCGATGGAAGGCAGTACAGTGATGACGATGAGAAACACTAGTGATGAAAAACGCTACTGATGACTAACGGTGGTGATGACTGGTGGTGATGACTGGTGGTGATGACTGGTGGTGAACCCGCGTGTGTTTAGGCCACAGCCCTCTCCTCCTCCTCCTCCTCCTCCTCCTCCTCCTCCTCCTGTACCCCACTCTCCTCTCCTCGCTCTCCTCCCGCTCCCTCTTGTCTCATTCTCTCCACCTCTCTCTCTCTCTGTCTCTTCTCTCTTCTTTCATTTCTTTACTTTTGGTTTTCTTTCTTTCTCTTTTTCTTTTTTGCTTCTTTTCTTCTTCTTTCTTCTTTATTTTTTCTTTCTCTTTCTAATTATCGTTCTCTTTCTTTTTTTCTTCTTTGCTTTCTTCTTTTTCGTTCATATTTTTTTTTTCTTTTTCTTCTTCTTCTTCTTCTTCTTGGTTTTCTTTCTTTCTTCTTCTTTTTCCTCTTCTTTATCCTTCATTCTTCTTCCTCTTCTCTCTCTCTTTCTCTTCATTACCACGTCCTCCTCCTCTTTATCATCCTTTTCCTCTCCTCCTCCTCCTCCTCCTCCTCTTCTTCTTCTTCTTCCTCCCTCATTTATTTTCTCTCCACTTCCTCCTTTCTTCCCTTATGACAATACTCCCTCTTTTGTTCTTACCTTTCTCCTCCTCCTCCTCCTCCTCCTCCTCCTTTCCCTATATTCTCCCTATTCTCCATCCCTCTCTCCCTGTCACAAATATATCACACGAAGTCCCTCCCTTCCTCCCTTCTCCCTTCCTCCTTCCCTTCTTCCCTCCCTCCTCCCCTTCTTCCCTCTCTCCCTTCCTTCTCTCCTTCTTCCCCCTCCCTTCCTTATTTCTCCCTTCCTTCTCCCCTTCTTCCCTCTCTCTTTCTCCCTTGTTTTATCTCCTTTTCCTCAATTTCTTCTCCCCTCTTCTCTCCCTCCCTTTTTTCCGTTCCACAATCTCCACACATTTATCTCTTCCCTCCTCCTCCTCCTCCTCCTCCTCCTCCTCGTCACCTTTTCTTTCTCCCACCTTCTTATCAACGCCTAAGGTGGAGGGAGAGATAAGGAGAGAGAGAGAGAGAGAGAGAGAGAGAGAGAGAGAGAGAGAGAGAGAGAGAGATAAGATAGCAATGAGTAAATAAAAGACAGTTAATGAGAAACGGGTAATATATAATCCGGTTGCCTGGTTACCTGAGAGAGAGAGAGAGAGAGAGAGAGAGAGAGAGAGATAGAGAGAGAGGATAAGGTAGCAATCAGTAAATAATTGACAGGTAATGAGAAACAGGTAATAATATAACGTGAGTTCCCTGGTTACCTGAGCGAGAGAGAGAGAGAGAGAGAGAGAGACGGACACTTGTAAACAAAGCGTAAATGAATATAAATTGCAGTTGAAATTAAAACTACATTCACCTTTTTTTCTCTCTCTCTCTCCTCGCAAATATTTGTCCACCAGTAAAAACGTCACACACACACACACACACACACACGCACATACGCACATACCTATATATTTTTCTGCTTTACCAAAGTTAGGGTTGTCGGTATTTAAATTAACCTTATTGTGTGTGTGTGTGTGTGTGTGTGTGTGTGTGTGTGCGCGTACTTACCATAGACGTTTGCTTTGACCTTTGCGTTGAGAGAGAGAGAGAGAGAGAGAGGATTTGCGCAAAACCCTTTTGACTAAACCTAAACTTCAATCTCTCTCTCTCTCTCTCTCTCTCTCTCTCTCTCTCTCTCTCTCTCTCTCTCTCTCTCTCTCTCTCTCTCTCTCTCTCTCTCTCTCAAAATAAAAGAAAGTAAGCAAAAAAAAATAACCGGTTGAAAAATATTCATAGTTTGTTTTTTCTTTATCTGGAGTCGTGTGTGTGTGTGTGTGTGTGTGTGTGTGTGTGTGTGTGTGTGACAAACGGGAAGAAATGTAGAACTTTTTTTCTCTTTTTTTTTTTGTTTCGTGACCTTTCCAAAGTAAGTTTTTTTCTTATCTTCCTCCTCCTCCTCCTCCTCCTCCTCCTCCTCCTCCTCCTCCTCCTTCTTCTCCTCTTCTTTTCTTTGCTCTTTCTTTCTTTGCCATTTCTTCCAGTTCTTCTTTTCCTCCTACTTTCGTTCCTCCTCTTCCTTCTCCCCTTCCTCCTCTTCCTCCTCCTCTTCCTCCTCCTCTTCCTCCTCCTCTTCCTCCTTCTCTTCCTTCCTTTCTTATGGATGATTATAACACACGCAGATTTCCGATTAGTACTCTCTCTCTCTCTCTCTCTCTCTCTCTCTCTCTCTCTCTCTCTCTCTCTCTCTCTCTCTCTCTCTCTCTCTCTCTCTCTCTCTCTCTCTCTCTCTCTCTCTCTCTCTCTCTCTCTCTCTCTCTCTCTCTCTCTCTCTCTCTCTCTCTCTCTCTCTCTCTCTCTTCAAATCTCTATAAATCCACCTTATTTCGCCCATTCGCTTTGATCAGACTCAGAGAGAGAGAGAGAGAGGTGACAAAAACAGATAAATGGAAAGGCGGAAAATTGACCTCCATGGCCTCCTAATATTTCTCCTCCTCCTCCTCCTCCTCTTAATCGTTCTATTTTATACGAGAGGAAAACAAGAAAACTCAACTGCTATAATAATAAAAACAACAACGATAGCAAAGAAAGAATGAAGATACTGGTTAATTCTTGCATAACGAAGTGGGACAGCATAATTAAAAAGAAATTAAAAACAGGGAAAGACAGACAAAAAAAGAAGGTAATTTGACCCCTTTTTTGTGTTTTTTCTTAGTGAAGGTAGCGGAAAAATGAAAGAATGAAGATACTGGTTAACTCTTGCATAACGAAGTGGGACAGCACAATTAAAAAGAAATTAAAAACAGGGAAAGACAGACAAAAAAAGAAGGTAATTTGACCCCTTTTTTGTGTTTTTTCTTAGTGAAGGAAGCGGAAAAATGAAAGAATGAAGATACTGGTTAACTCTTGCATAACGAAGTGGGACAGCACAATTAAAAAGAAATTAAAAACAGGGAAAGACAGACAAAAAAAGAGTTAATTCGGCCCCTTTTTTGTATTTTTTCTCAGTGAAGGTAGCGGAAAAATGAAAGAATGAAGATACTGGTTAACTCTTGCATAACGAAGTGGGACAGGACGATTTATATGGAATAGCGAACAGGGAAAGACAGACAAAAAAGAGTTAATTCGGCCCCTTTTTTGTATTTTTTCTCAGTGAAGGTAGCGGAAAAATGAAAGAATGAAGATACTGGTTAACTCTTGCATAACGAAGTGGGACAGGACAATTTATATGGAATAGCGAACAGGGAAATACAGGGAAAGGAAGATAATTTGCCTCTATTTACACTTTTCTCGGTAAAGGCAGCGGAGTAAGAACGGGGCGACGTAGGCGTGAAAAGGTAGGTATTGACGCGTCGTATGTCAAAAGCGATAAAAGAAATTGTTTGCCAGAAGGGCTTAAGAGGGAGAAAAAAAATAGCTGTCGGCGCGCATTGAAAAGGACTTGTCAGCTTAGAAAGAACAGGAGGAGGAGGAGGAGAAGGAGGAGGAAGAGGAAGAGGCGGAGGAGGAGGAGGAGGAGGTAGTAGTAGTTGTATTATTTTTCTTTTCTACTTTTTTCTTTCTTCTTCTGCTTCTGTTCTTCATTTTGCTTCCACATATCTTTAGTAGTAGTAATAGTTGTAGTTGTAGTAGTAGTAGTGGTAGTAACTTTGTCTTCTGTTTATTCTTATTCTTATTATTATTGTTCCTGTTCTTCGTCTTCTATTTCTTATCTTCATTTGCTCGCTCTTCCATTTACTCTTTCTTATCCTTCTACTACTACTACTACTACTACTACTACTACTACTACTACTACTACTACTACTGCCACGCGTTCCCACCCGGCGCTTGGCATATCACCGCATCAGCTTACACTTAATAATCTGTTCCGGAGGTCACAAGAGAACACCAGAACATATTAGACTCATCACTAAGCCCTTAAGCCCTTCCACAACCCATGCTGCTTTATCCTCCTCCTCCTCCTCCTCCTCCTCCTCCTCTTCTTCTTCTTCCTCTTCCTGTTCTCAAGTATATCATCATTCTTTTCCTCCTCCTCCTCCTCCTCCTCCTCCTCCTTCGTAACACATCTCCGCCCACTAATCTGTTTCTCTTTCCTCATTAATCCTGTTTTTCCTCCTCATCCTCCTCCTTTTTATTTATTTGTTCTATTCCTTTTTTTTATTATTTCTTAGTTTCACGTGTTAGCTTAAAATCTTTTCTTGTCACATTTTCCTTTTTCTTGTTCTTTTCTTTTATTTTTTTCGACTTTTTCCTCTTTTTTTTACTCCTTATTATTTTTTCTACCTCTTTCTATCTATCTATCTATCTATTTATCAACTTTCTTTCTTCCTTCCTTCCTTCCTTCCTTCTAATATTTCGCTTTTTTCTCCTCATCTTCTATTTTTATTCTCTGTCCTTCTCTCCCCTTCCAAACTTTAGCCATTCGTCATTTCTCTTATTTTTTTCCCTTATCTCTCTCTATTTTTCTCTCCTCTCTTCTTTTTTTCTCTTTTCTCCCTCGCTTCATTGCTTCCTCCATTTCTTCTTTTTTTCTCTTCTTCTCTTTCTTTTCTTTTTTCCTCTTTTCCGTTTCGTTTCCTTTTTCTCGATAATTTTTCTTCATTTCTCTCTCCTTTTTTTTCCTTACTGCTTCTTCCTTCTTTCTTCCTAACTTCCTTCCTTTCCTTCTTTTCCTACTTTCTTTTCCCCTCGTTTTTCCACTTTTCCTTAATTTCTTTGCTTCTTCCTTTCCTTCTTCCTTTCCTTCTTTTCCTCATTCTTTTCGTTCATCAGTTCCTTCCTTCCTTCCTTCCTTCCTTCCTTCCTTCTTCCTTTCTCCTTTCTTTCTTACTTTCTTCCCTAATTTCTTTTTTTTTCCTATTTTCATGCTCCTCTCGTTTTTCCACTTTCCTTCTTCATTTCTTTGCTTCTTCCTTCCCTTCTTCCTTTCCTTCTTTCCCTCATTCTCTTCGTTCATCTGCTCCTTCCTTCCTTCCTCCTTCCTCCCTTCTTTCTTCCTTAATTTCTTCCTCCTTTCGTTCTTTGGTTTCATCCTTCTTTCCTTTACTCGTCTTTTCCTTTCTTCCTCTCCATTATTTTGTTCTTTCTTCCTTCCTTTCTATTACCTTTCTTACTTCATTTCTTTCTTCTTTTCTTTTATTTATTTATTCCTCACTTCCTTTCTTTATCTTCTTCCCTTCCTCTTCCTTTTTTTCCTCTTCCCCTTTATCATCGTTTTCTCCTTTTTCTCTCCTATTTTTCTTTGTTCCTTCATTCTCCTTCTTATCCTGTTCGCCTCCAATATATCACCTGTTATCTCTCTCTCTCTCTCTCTCTCTCTCTCTCTCTCTCTCTCTCTCTCTCTCTCTCTCTCTCTCTCTCTCTCTCTCTCTCTCTCTCTCTCTCTCTCTCTCTCTCTCTCTCTCTCTCTCTCTCTCGGAGACTCAATAACCGCATTAGTAAATTTGCAGACGACACAAAGATTGGCAACTCGGTTCTCACTGACGAAGACAGGCAAAGCCTCCAAGAGGATTTGCACAAAATTTCAGCTTGGTCGGATAGATGGGAGATGCCCTTTAACGTAGACAAGTGCCAGGTCCTTCAAGTTGGAACGAGGAATAAGAAGTTCGAATACGAAATGCGCGGCGTTAAACTCAAAAGCGTTCAATGCGTCAAAGACTTGGGGGTCAAAATAGCGTCAAACCTCAAATTCTCACAGCAATGCATCGATGCAGCAAATAAAGCGAACAGAATGTTGGGCTTCATTAAAAGAAACTTTGTATTCAAGAATAAAGATGTAATACTCCCGCTCTATAACAGTTTAATCAGACCCCACTTGGAATATGCGGTACAGTTTTGGTCTCCCCACCATGCAAAGGATATTGCTAAATTAGAAGGTGTTCAGCGTCGGGCAACGAAAATGATCCCTTCCTTGCGCAACAAATCCTACGAAGAAAGGCTTTCTACCCTTAACATGTTCTCTCTTGAGAAACGTCGCCTCCGAGGAAAACTGATCGAATGTTTTAAAATACTTAATGGTTTCACGAATGTAGACAGATCAACATTGTTTATGATCGATGACACTTTGCGCACGAGGAACAATGGCGTAAAACTCAGATGTAGACAAGTAAATTCAGACTGCACCAAATTTTTCTTCACCAACGTTGTAGTGCGAGAATGGAATAAGCTTCCACCATCAGTGGTCCAGTGTAACACGATTGACTCCTTCAAAAATAAGCTCGACCGTCACTTCCTTCAACTTACTATCAACTAGAGTAGAAATGCAACGTTTTGGAGTCTTCTGATTAATGTAAAATCACTTAGGTTTAAGGACAGACCACCAAGTCTGGACCATGGGGTCTGTGTGGTCTGATTTTCTATGTAAATCTATGTAAATCTATGTAAATCTCTCTCTCTCTCTCAAGAAAAAAAAGAAATAGGAAATGAAAGATGAGGATACATACGAGAGAGAGAGAGAGAGAGAGAGAGAGACCTTGTCCTCGTCAACATTTCAGCGTTCATGTTTTTTTCTTTCACTTTTTTCTTATTTTTCCTCCTGACTTTTATTTTTGTCTCATTCTGATTTCCGTGTCTCGCTTTTCGCTATTAAAAACAAACACACACACACACACACACAGACACACACACACACACACACACACACACACACACACACACACAAACAAACATACCACATTAACATTATTATTATTATTATTATTATTATTATTATTATTATTATTATTATTATTATTATTATTATTATTATTATTATTATCATCAATATCATCATTATTATTGCTATTTCCCATTCATTAATGACCTAGTTTTTGACCCTTATTTTTTCTGTGCCCTGAGAGAGAGAGGACAGAGAAGTAAGAAAGAAATGGAGGAGGAGGAGGAGGAGGAGGAGGAGAGACAAGGAAGAAAGCGAGAAGAGAGGGAGAGGAGAAGAGAAAGAGGGAGGGAGGTAACAGCTGAAGATGAGGGGAGAGAGAGTTATTTCGGGAAGACTGAGAATAAGGAGAAAGGGAGGGGAGAGAAGGGGAAGGAAAGGGGAGGGAAGGTAAAAGAGGAGAAAAAATCGTGGGGATAAAGGTTTGTTTTGGGGTGACAAATAGGGGAGAGGAATATAAGGTAAACAATTAGAAGGGGAGAGGGGAGAAGGGGAGGAAAGGGAAAGGGAATGGGGAGGAGAGGATAGGTGAGAATGCGAGGGGAGAGGAAGTTGGATGGGGAGGAGAGGAAGGAAGGGAGAGGAGAAGGGAGGAGGAGAAAAAGAAGAAGAGAAAAGATAGAAGAAGGGGAGGTGACGATGGGACAGGAGGAGAGAGTGGGAAGGGAAATTAGAAAGGTGTGGAAGCAGGGAAGAAAAGAAAAGAGAAAAAGAGAAGCGCTAATGAGAGAGAGGGAAGGAAGAAAAAAGTGGAAAAGAAAATTGAAAGGACAGCAAAAGGAAGTTGGAAATTGGGACATGTGTAGGACGACGAGAGATATATAGGCGGCAGGTAAGGCAATCAGTCAGGTGTCACGAAGCAATCATTACCTGCATTTCGTGGAGCCAAGTGAGGAACGGATGAAGGGAATGGAGTTGAAAGATCGTCTTGACACTACACTTCACTACACTTCACTACACTACACTTCACTTCACTACACTACACTTCACTACACTTCACTACACTACACTTCACTTCACTACACTACACTTCACTACACTACACTTTACTTCACTACACTACACTTCACTACACTACACTTCACTACACTACACTTCACTACACTACACTTCACTACACTACACTTCACTACACTACACTTCACTACACTACACTTCACTTCACTACACTACTTCTTTACTTCACTACCTTCACTACACTACCTTCACTACACTACCTTCCTACACACTACACTTCTACACTTCCTTCACTACATTTCACTTCACTACACTTCACTTCACTACACTACCTTCTACTTCACTACACTACACTTCACTACACTTCTTCCTTCACTACACTACACTTTACTTCACTACACTACCTTCATTATTCACTTCTTCTCTTACTTCACTACTACACTTCATTACCCTTCACTCTTCACTACACTTCCACTACACTACACTCCCCTACACTACACTTCTTCACTACTTTTCTTCTTCCTTCACTCTTCAAACTACACTTCATTGCCCTTCACTTCACTACCTTCACTACCCTTCACTTCACTACTTCACTACACTACCTTCACTACACTTCACTTCACTACCTACTTCTACACTACCTTCACTTCACCACTACACTTCACTACACTTCTTTACTTCACTACACTTCACTTCATTACCCTTCACTTAACTACACTAATCTTCACTACACTACACTTCACTACACTCTTCCTTCACTACAATACACTTCACTACACTTCACTACCTTCACTACACTTCCTTCACTTCTTCACTACACTACACTTCACTACACTACACTACACTTCACTACACTACACTTTACTTCACTACACTACACTTCACTACACTACACTTCACTACACTACACTTCACTTCACTACACTACACTTCACTACACTACACTTTACTTCACTACACTACACTTCATTACCCTTCACTTCACTACACTACACTTCACTACAATACACTTCACTACACTTCACTACAATACACTTCACTACACTTCACTACACTTCACTACAATACACTTCACTACAATACACTTCACTACACTTCACTACAATACACTTCACTACACTTCACTACAATACACTTCACTACACTACAATACACCTCACTACATTTCACTACACTTCACTACACTTTACTACAATACACTTCACTACACTACACTACAATTCACTACAATACACTTCACTACACTTCACTACAATACACTTCACTACACTACACTTCACTTCACTACACTTCATTACACTTCACTGCAATACACTTCACTACAATACACTTTCTTCACTACCTTCATTACCCTTCACTTCACTTCACTACACTTCACTTCACTAAGTTCATTACCTTTCACTTCACTTCACTTCTATACTTCATTAACATTCACTCCTCACTTCACTTCGCTACACTTCACTACACTTCATTACCCTTCCCTTCACTTCGCTACACTTCACTACACTTCATTACCCTTCACTTCACTTCGCTACACTTCACTACACTTCATTACCCTTCACTTCACTTCACTACACACCCTACACTACACTTCACTTCAGTACACTCTACTTCACTTAACACTCAGACAGACATAAAAGGAGATAAACAGACTGGCAAAGAGACACAAGTAGACAAAAGCAGATTAAAACACACACACACACACACACACACACACACACACACACACACACATATGCAGGACACGTGGGACATAACCACCACTATTAGTAATTAACTGGATAGTAAATAGTGTAACAAGTGTACCAGCATTACCAATTCCGTCCGCCGCTAATCCACGCAATCAACCACACAATAAGGATGATGATGACGGCGCTAATTTGACCTATCGAGTTATTACGAAAGACAGTGAGGGAAAGATCCTGAGCCGTCCAATAAGGGATTAATTTCGACGAGTGCAATAAGGTTCTCAATGCTCACGCCCCGCCCCCCCCCCCCTCCCCCACCCCTTCTAGCCCCCCTCCCCCCTCCCGCTCACCTGAGAAAAGAAATTAATAACTCCTACTGCCTCGATATTGCACGGGGTCATATTAGGGTAAGTGGACCGAAAGTTAGAAATGAAGGTGGTGAGGTATTAGGAAAGGAAGGACACACACACACACACACACACACACACACACACACACACACACACACACACACACACTCTCTACTTGTCTATCTCTCTATCTTCCTGTTGAACACTTAAGAGTCGAATTATAAGACACTTCGCCGCCCAAGAACACATATTTGACAAGGCTTTCGTAGGAGTTGTGAGCATTTCCAGGAGCAGTTTTATGACCCTGGTGGTAGTTTGACCCTTCTTCTGTACCCTGAGCCTAAAAAAAAAACTCATTAGAACCTGATTGATCCCCTCTTTGACCTTTAGAAATAGCTTACGTGGGAAGCGAAAGTGCCTTTTTTATACCATCCTTAGAGAATCGGAACCCATGTCGGTCAAGCGTGGAGAATCTGATCCCATGAATTTAAACAGGATTGGCACACGTTTAATTGTGTATAGTGTTATGTGGACAGAGTGGAATCAAAGGCTCTTCGTTAGTCTGTCTGTACGCCTTGTCTTTCTGTCTGTTCGTTTTCCTGTGTGTCTGTCTGTCTGTTATATGTTTGAGCGTCCGTCTGTATGTCTGTCTGTCAACTGCTTACCTTCCCCACCTCTGTTTGCCTGTCTGTCTCTATTCACCTGTCCGTCTGTCTGCCTGTGTCAACCTGTTTTCTACCTATCAACCCGTCACAATATCTACCTGTCTACATACCTCTATCTATGGGCATAAATATCTTTCCATACGTTCCTGTCTGTCCGTCACAATATCTACCTGTTTATACTTCTGCCTCTGTCTGTGGGTGTGGAAGTCTCACCATATATACGTGTCTGTCTGTCTGTTTGTATGTCTTACCTGTTGGCTTCCTGTCTGTTACCTGTTTATAAATCACGATACCCTTCTGTTACTATTCCCCTGTCTGTCTGTCTTTGGGTAGTGAACTCCTGCCTTATTTTACTTTTTACAGCAGGGGAGACAGCTCAAGGCCAATAAAACAATAAAAGCAAAAAAATAATATAAGCCTGCTGTGAAAAAAATTAAAAATACTTGTCTGTCTGTCTGTCCGTCTGTCTGTGTGTCCGCGTACCTGTATGTTTACCTTTCCCAAACGTAATCAAGTGACGAATCGCAGGTTGTTTTACCTCTCCGATCATAATTGCACTTCCGGTGATTGCGTCCAGGTGAAGCAGCGCAGGTTAATGAGACACTGATGATGATGAGGAGGAGGAGGAAGAATAAAAATTAATATGGATGAGGAGAAGAAAAAGAGTAAGAAGATTAGAAAGAAACTGAAGAAGCTGGAGATGAGGAGGAGGAGGAAGGAGAAGAGGGAGGAGGGGAAGGAAGAGGAGGAGGAGGAAGATAAGCTTTTAAAGGTACGACATTATGAAACTGTAATATTTTTTTGGTGTGTATGTGTGTGTATGTGTGTGTGCGTGTGTGTGTGTGTGTGTGTGTGTGGTCATTACCTGTGTAGTCTTAAGTGTTATACCTGTAATTAAGTCGGAGATGATTAGCAAGAACTCATTACCTTTCTGCTCTCATCCTCCTCCTCCTCCTCGACGCCTTCTTCCTCCTTCTTCTCCTCCTTCGTGTTCCTCCTCCTCATCTTCTGCTTCTTCAGTTTCTTTTTTATTTTCTTTCTCTATTTTCTTCTGTTCTCATCCTTCTTGCATCTCTCCCTCCTCCTCCTCCTTTTTCTACTTCTTTCTTCTCCTCCTCCTCCTCCTTCTCCTCCTCCTCCTCCTCCTCCCATTCATATATTTACATTCATAATCGTCTCAATTTCCCCACTAATCTTGATCACTCGTATTAGATCACTTGAATCATTACATTTACGCCTCAAGGATAATGGCAATGATTATAATATGCCTGCGCGTGGGTGTGAGTGTTTGGGTAATATACTCCGACGCTTGTTTGCTTTCCTTCCTGTTTATGTGTTTGTTTTGTTTTGTTGGTGCTGGGCTTTTATTTCTGTTCAGCTTTTATTCTGTCAGCAAGGACTGTCAACTGCTTACCCGCCCACTTCTGTTTGCTTGTCTGTCTTTTTCACCTGTCTGTATCTGTGTATGTCAACCTGTTTTCTACCTGTCAACCCGTCTCAACATTTACCTGTCTACATACCTCTCTGTCTATGGGCACTACGGGGACAAGCTCAAGGGCACTAAAACAAATTGGTGGTAAAATAAAAAGCCCGCCAAGCGCTGTTCCAACAAAAGAACAAAAGAACAAGAGGCCCGTAGAGTGGTCATTTTCAGGAGGTCTCTTGATACTCCTCTCTTGAAAGCTGATGGGATCGCGTTCTGTTTCCTCTGTTGATGATATCGTGTTCCTTCTCATCTATCTTCTTATCTGATGATCCGCCGATGTCCCCGGTAGGTTATCTTGAGGGGCCTTTGGAACTGTCCGTTAGTGGTGCAGGCGAATTTTATTTATAGTGGCTGCCGTGATGTATGTCTCTTGCTTGGCTCATGCTGCCCCCCGGTGCTCCTCTTGGCCGATGTCGCTATTTGGGTTGGTTGAAGGTTAACCGATGTCGTTGTTAAGGTTGATTGAAGGTTAACCGATGTCGTTGTTAGGGTTGGTTGAAGGTTAACCGATGTCGTTGTTAGGGTTGGTTGAAGGTTAACCGATGTCGCTGTTTGGGTTGGTTGAAGGTTAACCGATGTCGCTGTTAAGGTTGGTTGAAGGTTGACCGATGTCGCTGTTAAGGTTGGTTGAAGGTTAACCGATGTCGCTGTTTGGGTTGGTTGAAGGTTAACCGATGTCGTTGTTAGGGTTGGTTGAAGGTTAACCGATGTCGTTGTTAGGGTTGGTTGAAGGTTGACCGATGTCGCTGTTAGGGTTGGTTGAAGGTTAACCGATGTCGCTGTTAGGGTTGGTTGAAGGTTAACCGATGTCGCTGTTAGGGTTGGTTGAAGGTTAACCGATGTCGCTGTTAGGGTTGGTTGAAGGTTAACCGATGTCGCTGTTAAGGTTGGTTGAAGGTTAACCGATGTCGCTGTTAGGGTTGGTTGAAGGTTAACCGATGTCGCTGTTAAGGTTGGTTGAAGGTTGACCGATGTCGCTGTTAAGGTTGGTTGAAGGTTAACCGATGTCGCTGTTAGGGTTGGTTGAAGGTTGACCGATGTCGCTGTTTGGGTTGGTTGAAGGTTAACCGATGTCGTTATTAGGGTTGGTTGAAGGTTAACCGATGTCGCTGTTAGGGTTGGTTGAAGGTTAACCGATGTCGCTATTTGGGTTGGTTGAAGGTTAACCGATGTCGCTGTTAGGGTTGGTTGAAGGTTAACCGATGTCGCTGTTAAGGTTGGTTGAAGGTTAACCGATGTCGCTGTTTGGGTTGGTTGAAGGTTAACCGATGTCGCTGTTAGGGTTGGTTGAAGGTTAACCGATGTCGCTGTTAAGGTTGGTTGAAGGTTAACCGATGTCGCTGTTTGGGTTGGTTGAAGGTTAACCGATGTCGCTGTTAGGGTTGGTTGCAGGCTAACCGATGTCGCTGTTAGGGTTGGTTGCAGGCTAACCGATGTCGTTGTTAAGGTTGGTTGAAGGTTAACCGATGTCGCTGTTAAGGTTGGTTGAAGGTTAACCGATGTCGCTGTTAAGGTTGGTTGAAGGTTAACCGATGTCGCTGTTAGGGTTGGTTGCAGGCTAACCGATGTCGTTGTTAGGGTTGGTTGAAGGTTAACCGATGTCGTTGTTAAGGTTGGTTGAAGGTTAACCGATGTCGCTGTTAAGGTTGGTTGAAGGTTAACCGATGTCGCTGTTAAGGTTGGTTGAAGGTCCCGACAGCGTGTGGGTAATCTTACACCACTGAGCGATAGTTGAGATTTGTCAGTGTTTTGCGATGGGACTCGAACTGGGGTTATCGGCATCATCACGTCCTCACACACACACACACACACACACACACACACACACACACACACACACACACACACACACACACACACACACACAAGGCTTCATGATGAGTCCCTGAATTGAGCTGTCGAGAGGAGACACTTGAGGCACTCTCTCTCTCTCTCTCTCTCTCTCTCTCTCTCTCTCTCTCTCTCTCTCTCTCTCTCTCTCTCTCTCTCTCTCTCTCTCTCTCTCTCTCTCTCTCTCTCTCTCTCTCTCTCTCTCTCTCTCTCTCTCTCTCTCTCTCTCTCTCTCTCTCTACATCTCTCTGCATCTTCAGTGAGAGAGAGAGAGAGAGAGGAGGAGGAGGAGGAGGAGGAGAAAATAGAACGTTCATTGAAAGCGAGAGAGAAGAAGGAAGGAAATAAACTTATAAATAGAGAAAGAAAGAAGGGAAGGGAAAGGATAATTGGGAGAAGAGGGAAGGATAAATTGGAGAGGAGGTAGATCGGTATGAGAGGCTGAAGGTAAAGGAGGAGGAGGACGAGGAGGAGGAAGAGGAGGAGGAGGAGGAATAATATTATGGTCTGTAAGGAAATAGTTATGGTGGTGGTGGTGGTGATGATGGTGTTAGTGGTGTTGAAGGAGGATAGAGAGAAGGAGGAGGAGGAGGAGGAGAAGGAGGAGGAGGAAGAGGAGGAGGTGAATGATATAATGGTATGTAAGGGAATATTTATGGTGGTGGTGTTAGTGGTGGTGAAGGAGGAGGATGAAGAAGAGGAGGAGGAGGAAGAGGAAGAGGGGTAGGAGGAGGAAGAGAGGAGGGATCAAGGGAGAGGAACGTCAAGGGGTCATTTACTGTGTGTTTGTTTGTCACTTGTTGTTGTTGTTCTTGTTGCTGTTGTTTTAATCTAGTTTTTTCTTACCTAATTATTTTCCTTAGTTTACCTTACCTTACCTTACCTTTATTAGCTTGACCTTTTGCTGTATACGTTTGTTAATTCTCACCTTTTCCAGTCTTGTTGTTGTACCTTTTTTTTTTTCCTCCACTTTATCCTTCAACCTTCTCCCAATTATCCTTTCCCTTCTCTTCTTTCTCTGTTTATAGGTTTCTTTCCTTCCTTCTTCTCTTTCGCTTGCAATGAACGTTTTATTTTCTCCTCCTCCTCCTCCTCCTCCTCCTCCTACTGGCGTTCTTTTGTGAATGAGAAAATAAATAATAAACAAAAGAGAAATGAAAAACGAAGTAAGAAGATATGGAGCCTCTATATCAATGAGGAAAAATTGAACTTGGTGTAAAAAATAAATGAAAAAAAATAGTAGGAAGAGAGGATAACGAGCCTCGGTATATATGAAAAAAATAAACCTTGCTCAAAAGAGAAATGAAAAAAAGGATAAAAAAAAGAACACGTATTTCAACATCAATATGAGCATTAAAAAATGAAACCTGAGGAAAAGATCAACGCAAGAAAATTGAAAAAGAAAAATGAGCTTTTGTGTCTATGAAAAAAATTAAACTCGGCGAAAATACAAACGTAAGAAAATAAAAGAAGAAAAAAGAGCTTCTGTGCCAACGAAAAAAGTGAAGCTCAGCGAAAAGACAAACGCCAGAAAATTAAAAAAAAAAGAAAAAAGAGCTTCTGTGTCAGTGAAAAAAATAAAACTCAGCGAAAAAACAAACACCAGAAAATTAAGAAAGAAAAAGAGCTTCTGTGTCAACGAAAAAAATGTAGCTCAGCGAAAAAACAAACGCAAAAAAAATAAAAAATAAAATAAGAGCTTCTGTGTCAAAGAAAAAAAATGAAGCTCAGCGAAAAGACAAACGCAAGAAAATTAAAAAAGAAAAAAAAAGAGCTTCTGTGTCAACGAAAAAAATAAAACAGCGAAAAGACAAACGCCAGAAAATTAAAAAAAGAAAAAATGAGCTTCTGTGTCAACGAAAAAAATGAAGCTCAGCGAAAAGACAAACGCCAGAAAATTAAAAAAAGAAAAATGAGCTTCTGTGTCAGTGAAAAAAATGAAGCTCAGCGAATAAACAAACGCCAGAAAATTAAAAAAAGAAAAAGAGCTTCTGTGTCAACGAAAAAATTGAAGCTCAGCGAAAAGACAGACTCCAGAAAATTAAAAAAAGAAAAACAGCTTCTGTGCCAACGAAAAAATTGAAGCTCAGCGAAAAGACAAACGCAAGAAAATTAAAAAAAAGAAAAAAATGAGCTTCTGTGTCAACGAAAAATGTGAAGCTCAGCGAAAAGACAAACGCAAGAAAATTAAAAAAAGAAAAAATGAGCTTCTGTGTCAACGAAAAAATTGAAGCTCAGCGAAAAGACAAACGCAAGAAAATTAAAAAAAAGAAAAAAATGAGCTTCTGTGTCAACGAAAAATGTGAAGCTCAGCGAAAAGACAAACGCAAGAAAATTAAAAAAAGAAAAAATGAGCTTCTGTCAGTGAAAAAAATGAAGCTCAGCGAAAAGACAAACGCCAGAAAATTAAAAAAAAGAAAATGAGCTTCTGTGTCAACGAAAAAAAATGAAACTCAGCGAAAAAACAAACGCCAGAAAATTAAAAAAAGAAAAAATGAGCTTCTGTGTCAACGAAAAAAATGTAGCTCGGCGAAAACACAAACGCAAGAAAATTAAAAAAAGAAAAAAAAAGAGCTTCTGTGTCAACGAAAAAAATGAAGCTCGGCGAAAAGACAAACGCAAGAAAATTAAAAAAAAAAGAAGAAAAAAGAGCTTCTGTGTCAACGAAAAAAATGAAGCTCAGCGAAAAGACAAACGCCAGAAAATAAAAAAAAATAAAAAAATGAGCTTCTGTGTCAACGAAAAAAATGTAGCTCAGCGAAAAGACAAACGCAAGAAAATAAAAAAAAAGAAAATGAGCTTCTGTCAGTTAAAAAAAATGAAGCTCAGCGAAAAGGTAAACGAAAAATTACACAAACAAAAAAAAAGAGCATTAGTGTTTGTGGGAAAGAGGGAAAAAAAAAAATGAAATGAAAAACGTTTGCTAACCGACTCCGAAAAAAGAAAAAAATGAGCCAAAAAAAATAAAGCTGCTCTTGTTGCTGTGTGGAGAAATTTCCGGGAACAAGTTTGAGAATTAGAGAAAGGAAAAGGGAATACGTGAGAGGCAAAAGATTCTCTCTCTCTCTCTCTCTCTCTCTCTCTCTCTCTCTCTCTCTCTCTCTCTCTCTCTCTCTATCTCTCTCTCTCTCTCTCTCTCTCTCTCTCTCTCTCTCTCTCTCTCTCTCTCTCTCTCTCTCTCTCTCTCTCTCTCTCTCTCTCTCTCTCTCTCTCTCCGGGGAAAATAATGATGGCTAAAGTTTAAAGTGAGAAAAACGATAGAAGTAGAAAATCAGTTTAGGAAGAAAGTAGCGAGAGAGAGAGAGAGAGAGAGAGAGAGAGAGAGAGAGAGAGAGAGACAGAAAGGAAGACAAGAACAGAATAGTGAAATGAAACAAAGGAAATATAGTGAACAGGAATAAGTGCAAATGAAAGGAAGATATGGAAGAACAGAAGAATGAGAAGAGAGAAGAAGAGGAAAGAAGATTTTGAATATAGAAAGGAGGAGGAAGAATGGAATACCCCAAGAGAGAGAGAGAGAGAGAGAGAGAGAGAGAGAGAGAGAGAGAGAGAGAGAGAGAGAGAGAGAGAGGAGGAGGAGGAAACATGGAAACATGGACTAGCAGGCAGCAGAAAGCCTGTTGGCTCATTACTAGGCTGCCTGCGTTCAGTGATTTAATCAATCCGTTTGCCACAGGAGTGGCTTGCAGGGAAGGATTAAAGCACTTGTGTGCCTACTTGGGAACGTTCAGTTCACTCCTGTTGCAGCAAAGTGGCGATCAATGCGTTTCTTGAAGGAGTTGATGGTCTCTGCGCTAACCACTTCTGCAGGAAGGCTGTTCCAGTGGCGAACAACTCTATTCGAGAAATAACTCCTGCCGATGTCGGTATTGCATCGCTTTGCTTGAATTGTTTTTCCGTTGTTTCTTGTTCTCAGGTTAGTTTGTAGCGTGAAGAGTTTGGAGTGATCAACGTTGCTGAGCTTGTTCAGGTACTTAAAGACTTGTATCATGTCTCCCCGCAGTCGTCTCTTTTCCAACGTGAAGAGGTTGAGTCGCTCGAGTCGTTCTTCATAGGGTTTCGTCCTCAGTGATGGTATCATCTTCGTGGCGCGGCGCTGTACTCTCTCAAGTAATTCAATGTCTTTCCTGTAATTAGGAGACCAGAATTGCACGGCGTATTCCAGGTGGGGCCTTACCAGCGAATTATACAAGGATAACATAACTCCCGGCGTCTTGCATTCGAAGTTCCTCGATATGAACCCAAGCATTGTATTGGCTTTCTTACAGGCGGACTTGCAGTGTTTTGTTTGTTTCAAGTCACTGCTGATGGTGACCCCGAGGTCTCTTTCCTCTTGCACAACATGTAGTGGTTCGCCACCCATGTGGTATATGTGGTTGCTGTTTCTGGATCCGATATGCATTACTTTACATTTGGTAGTGTTGAAGGACATCTGCCATTTTTCTGACCACCGAGTGGAGGAGGAGGAGGAGGAGGAGGAGGAGGAATAAAATAGTGAAAGGTAAATAGTAATAACAGCAAAATGGAAGAAATAAAGGGAACTAAAGTGAAAGAAAGTAAAGTTGAAATAGAAACACATGCAAAAGAATTAGGAGAGGAGAGGAGAGAAGAAAGAAAGGAAGGGAGAGAAGAGAAAGGAGAGAGGACTGAAGATGGAAAGAAAAAAGACGAGGAGAGAGAAAGAGGTCAGAAAATGAAGTAGACAAATAAAAGAAGAATAAAAAGATAGATAATTAGATGACCAAGAGGCAGATACATTAGCATACATATGAGCTTCTGTAATGATGGAAGACTTGTGAGGAAAGTAACACAAAAACCACAAGAGATGAGAGCAGAATTATGAGCTCCGTGTATATTTAATGAAGCTCTCCTTGGCTGGCTTCACCCTGGCAACATGTTTTTAGAATGGGGAGGGCGAGTACTGAGAGGCATCACAGCGACACGTGTTAATGAAGTTTGATGACGAAATAGCGACGAATGACTGAAAGCCGAAGTGTTTCATTACGAGCGACTTTGTAATCAACTTCATTCATTCCTTTGGCTGCAAGTTATTTTAGCAAAGGAAAGGGAGCACCGTCACACACCCCCACCGGCACTAATAATAACACAGTCTGACGAAGAAATGAAAATTGTATCACAGCTCAGCACTTTAATCACGGGAAGGTGAATGCATGGCTAAGGAGTCTGATTATGAAGAGCTGTACACGTGACTTATCCCGTTAGGTTATATAAAATTTAATATATAAAAAGGAATCTCTTGACGTTGTGATGAAAGGAGAGCGAAGAATATATCAGAGGTGGGTAGTTCCACCACGGGAAGCCTCGCATCTGTCAGGCTTCATTTAATTTCCATGTTATCTGTAGCAAAGAGAAGCGGACACCGCCACACGCCTCCGCGCGGACTAATATTAGACCGTGTGGTGGCAGGCAATACAGAAAGAGGTGAGCGCGGACACGAAACAGCAGCAGCACAGAGTAAGGGAAAGAGGTGAAAGGAAAGACAGGAACAGATGTGAAAAAGCAATACGGAGGGAGATGGAAAGGGAGACGGAAGGACAGGAACATCATGCAGTAGGGGAGGAAGGACGGGACGCGGAAATATAAGTAAGAGAGACGAGAAGAGAGACAAAAGAGCTACCGTAACGAAATAAGGTAAGAAGGGAGGACGGAGACGAAAAAAGAAGAGAATACGAGAAAAAAATAGGAAGGAAGGAAGGATTGGAAAATAAAATGCCACAAAAAAATTGAAAGTAGTAGTTGAAACGAAAAGAAGGAAGGAAGGAAGAAGTCAGACAAAAAATAACGAAAGAAAAACGGAAGAAAAGCGGAGAAAAGAAAATAGCACAAAAAAGGCAATTGGAAGCAGGAAAAGTAGAAAAGGAATGACTCGAAAAAGAAAAGTACACAAAAAAAATAATTACAAGCAGTAGAACAGAAAGAAAATGTGACAAAAAAAAAAAAAGAAAAGAAGTAAAATTAGAAGAAAAGAAAAGGGCAGGGAAAAAAGAGTATACCAAAAAGAAAAAAAAAAAGATTGAAGCACAATGTGTAGAAAATAAAAGAGATGAGGCTGAATGTGTAGAAAATGAGAAACGTTGAGGCAGCAGATTGTGCAAAGTACCATCTGGCTCTATTAATAGCAGAAGTGAGGCAGTTAAGTGGCGCCTGTTCGTGGAATGGGAGAATGAGAGGCAGTCAGGTAGAAGGAGAGGTCGCGGAGAGTGAAAGGCGGTGAAGAGGAAGGAGTTCAAGTGAGAATTATAGCCGATGGGGACGCAGGTGAAGGATGGGAGGAAGGAGGAACGCGAGGGAGAGCAGCAAGGACGATGGGTTAGGGAGATAAAAGGGAGAGAAGGAAGAGGAAAGGGAGAATGGGACAGAAGACAGTTTGGGAAGACGAACGAGGAAGGGGAAAGAGGAAAGTGGAATGGGACAGAAGATAGTTTGATATGATGAACGAGGAAGGGGAAAGAGGAAAGGGGAATGGGATAGAAGACAGTTTGGGAAGACGAAAGAGAAAGGGGAAAGAGGAAAGGGGAATGGGACAGAAGATAGTTTGGGAAGATGAACGAGAAAGGGAAAAGAAGACAGTTAAGAAGAGAGAAAAAAAGACGGGGGAAGAAAGGGAAAGAGGAAGGAATACAGAGAGGAAGAAAGACAAAGGGAGATAGAGAGGAAAGAAGACAGAGGAAAACAGAAAGGAAGGAAGAAAATGAGGGAAGACAGGACAGGTAAGGGATGGGTGGAAGGAGGAAAGGGAAAGTGTGAAGGAAAATGGGTTAGAAAAATAAAAGGGAAAGAAAGGAGGATAGTTTAAAAAGAGGAAAGAAGACAGAGGAAGAGGACGAAAGAAAGAGTAAAATAGAAGACAGCGTAGGAAGAGCAAATGTTTTCATGTAATTTCTGTTACTTTTTTCGTATTATTATTTATGAAGAGAAGATGAAGAACTAGCGAACATTTCTCTTGGTTTGAAAGAATGCAAGAATTAAATATGTAGGCAAAACGGCTCCGCTATGTAATAGGAGAAAATTTAGCGAACATTTCTCTTGGTTTAAAACGATGCAAGAATTGAATATGCGAGTAAAAGGGTTCTACAATGTAATAATGAAGATTTAGCGAACATTTTTCTTGGTTTGAAAGGATGCAAGAATTGAAGATGTGGGTAAGAAATTCTGAAATGAAATATGACGAGTCTCGGGCGCTTTAGCAGAACGAAAGAGGGAAGGCCACGGAGTACAGAAGCCTCGTGAATGTGAAGGCGAGTAACGAGGTTGGAAGGGATGGGAAAAGTAGAGAGTGTCCCAGTAAAATGTTTTGATAACCCTAAAAGCTTGGGTACGAGACCTTTGAAATAGAGTAAAGGTGAAAGGCAAGTAATAGTGTTAGAATTGGATTAAAAGGAAATAATAATAAGTAAAAACTGACCAGACAAAAAACTCAGTAAATGCAGGGTTTTTTTTTTTTTTTTGTAGAGGGAGAAATAAAAATAGATCGGAACAAATTAAACAATTTAGGGAATGAGACCAGACATACAAACGTACATCGAACTAGGAAACAAAAGAAGAAGAAGAAATGGACTAAAGGAAATACAAAGAAGAAAGAGAGGGAAGAAAAAGAGAAGCAAAAAAATGAGAAATAAAGAGTGGATTTGTTGCGATTTTAAGAGTTTAGGGAATAAAACCAAGCACACAAACATACATCGAACTAGGAAACGAAAGAAGAAGAAGAAAGGGACTAAAGGAAATGCGAAAAAGAAAGAGAGAAGAAGAGAAGCAAAAAAGGAGATATAAAAAGAGAGTTTGTAGCAAGTTTACGAGATTAGGGAATGAAACTAAACACACAATTATACATCGAACTTAGAAACGAAAGAAAAAAAGAAGAGAACAAAGGAAAACACAGGAAGTTATATAGAAAAGAGGAACGAAAATGGACAAAATCAAAAAGTCTGAAGCAATTAAAACAGATTAGATAATGAAACCAAAACACTTGAACTCCAAGAAAGAAAAGAAGAACTAGGAAACGAAAGAAAGAGGAAGAGAAGAAGGAAAATAGAGGAAGGAATGAGACCAGAGAGGGAGATAAAAGTACATAATTGACAAGATGGAGGCAATTGGAGGAAAGGGAACCGGAAGAGAGGAAGAAAAGAGAACAGGTGTAGTAGATTTTTACCTGGAGAGAGAGAGAGAGAGAGAGAGAGAGAGAGAGAGAGAGAGAGAGAGAGAGAGAGAGAGAGAGAGAGAGAGAGAGACTGCTGTGTACAAGGAAAGTGAGTGAACGAGCCGTGTGTGTGTGTGTGTGTGTGTGTGTGTGTGTGTGTGTGTGTGGCCCCTCCCTCCCTTCTGATTGACCCCAAGGAGCAGACAGAAAAATTAAGACAGACAGAGACATTTATTTTTTTATTCCCAAAACATCACAATCAACATTTAATCTACTTTTATTTACTAACATTTTATTCATTTATATAACTCTATGTACCCTGATTATTCTTGTTATTTTTTATTCATGTTTTTCTCTATTTTTTTTTGTCAACCAGTAATTTTTGAGCCAGTTTTAAGAGTTCATTCCATTAACTGATGTACATTCACTTTAATCAACCAAGAGTCAACCAGTTTTTCAGTCCACCCAAATTCCTGTCAACCAGTTTTTCAGTCAACCAATTTCTCGACCAACCAAAATCCCCATCAACCAATTTTTCTGTCAACCAATTTTCCTCTCAACCAGTTCTTTAGTCAACCAATTCTTCAGTCAACCAAAATTCATGTCAACCAGAATTCCTGTCAATCAAATTTTCAGTCATCCAAAATTTCAGTCAACCAGTTTGTCGGCCCACCAAAATTCCTATCAACCAATTTTCTGTCAATCACATATCCTGTCAAGCAGTCTTATTAAGTCAACCAAAACTCCTGTCCATCAGTTTTTCAGTCAACCAAAATTCTTGCCAACCAATTTTTCAGTCAACTAAAATTCTGTCAACCAACACTCCACCAAGACTCAACAAACGCCCAAACAACTTTCAACCAACATCCAACCAACTTTTAACCAGGATTCAACCATCCAACCAAGATTCAACCAACATCCAACCAAGATTCAACCAACATCCAACCAAGTTTCAATCAACATTCAACCAAGACTCAACCAACATTCAATCAAAATTTATCCCAGACTCAACCAACTTCAACTAACTTTCAACCAACACAACCAAGATCCAACCAAAATTCAACCAACTTTCAACCAACATCCAACCAAGACTCAACCAACTTAATACCAGCATTCAACCAACACTCAACCAAGATTCAACCATAATTCAACCAACTCAACCAAGATTCAACCAACACTCAACCAAGATTCAACCATAATTCAACCAACACTCAACCAAGTTTCAACCAAGATTCACCCAGCCTCTAGCGTTCGGCCGATCCGCTGCTGGAGTAACTCTTTGGCTCATCGCTTTCCCCCGCCGACAGCTGGTCCTGTAAGAGAGAGAGAGAGAGAGAGAGAGAGAGAGAGAGAGAGAGAGAGAGGGGGGGGTAGAAAGGAAGACATGGAGGAAAATGAGATTAAAGTTGTGGAAAGCGAGATAAAAAGAAAAACAAAGAAGAAAGTAAAGAAAATATAAGAGAGAGAGAGAGAGAGAGAGAGAGAGAGAGAGAGAGAGAGAGAGAGAGAGAGAGAGAGAGAGAGAGAGAGGAAGGAAGGAAGGAAGGAGAGAGGGAGAAGGAGGAGGAGAGGGGAATGGTACAGAATGAGAGGTGTGACAGGTAATAAATGAGGAGGAGGAGGAGGAGGAGGAGGAGGAGGAGGAGGAGGAGGGAGGGAGGGCGGAAGAGGAAGAGGAAGTTAAGGAGAGTTCGAAAGTTGCAAAATGGCGAGCAGAGGTTCGAGGAGGAGGAGGAGGAGGAGGAGGACGAAGAGGAAAAGGAGGAAGAGAAAAATAAAAAGGAAGAGTGAAAAAAGTAAATCAGAGTCGGAAGCAAGAAAAGAATAGAGAGGACGAACCCATCAGAGAGAGAGAGAGAGAGAGAGAGAGAGAGAGAGAGAGAGAGAGAGACGGTTACCTGTGGCTTCATTAACGCCTCCCATCACACCTGTCCATTAGGCTTCATTACCTGGACTTATTACCTGCGTCAAGCCAAGAGAGCTTCACCTGCTTCAAGTCATTAGGGAAGTCCATTAAACCTTGTGTCTTTTAGTATATCTATTTATTTAATTATTTATTTTTGTATCTAATTGTTGTTGTTTTTTGTATATTTTGACTTGTATTATTTATTTTTTATGTATTATTTTTTTTTTTTGCGATTCGAGTTCTCAATGAAGCCTCTTTGAATCCCTTTTTTTTTTTTTTTTTTTTTGGTTTATCTGCTTTGTTTTGTTTAAGTTTTGTTATATATATTATGGCATTTATACTTATTTAAATTTCTCTATACATTTTTCTTCTATTTTTATTTTATTTCATCTTTTGGTTGTGTGATTTTTTTCCATTTTCTTTTATATATATTGTCAATGATCTTTTTTTTGCATATTCCTATTTTGCATATTATTCCCTATTTCTCCCTTGCATATTCTTCCCTATTATCTATCCCTATTTTGCATATTCTTCCGTTTTCTCTTTTGTTTGTTCTCTTATTTCCCTCTTTTTCCTTAGCTATTCCTTTTATTTAACTTCCTTGTTCTTATTTTGCCCATCTTTTGCATTTTCCTAATTATTTCCTGTTTCCATTATTTTGCTTTCTCTCCTACTTATTCTTCTGCTTACTCTCTGCTTTTTCTCTCTTAGCTCTTCCATTCTATGTCGCTTTTTTTCTCTCTTCCCTTTTGCATTTTCCTATTTTTTTCCCTTTTTCCTTTATTTTGCTTTCTCTCCTACTTATTCTTCTGCTTACTCTCTGCTTTTTCTCTCTCAGCTCTTTCCTTCTATGTCGCTTCTTTCTTTTTCCAATTTCGTATTTTCCTATTTTTTTCCTTTTTCCTTTATTTTGATTTCTCTCCTACTTATTCTTCTACTTACTCTCTGCTTTTTCTCTCTCAGCTCTTTCCTTCTATGTCGCTTCTTTCTTTTTCCAATTTCGTATTTTCCTATTTTTTCCTGTTCATTTTTCCTTCAGTTTTCTTTTTATTTATCTTCACATTTTCCTATCTCAGTTATTCCTTTCACCACCACATATTCTGCTTCTCTCCCTCCCTCCCTCTCCTTCCTCTCCTTCCTCCCCTTCCTTTCATCTCTCTCTCTCCTCACGTTTTTCGAATTTCCCTTTAATTCCACATGTTCTCCTCCTCCTCCTCCGCCTCTCCTTCTCCTCTCTTTCTCCTCTTCTTCCTCCTTCTATCTCTCTCTCTCATCTTACATGTATTTGAATTTCTCTTGAGTTTATTTATTTTTATCTCTCTCCTCATTCCTATTCACGCAGTGTTCTCCTTTCTATCCTTCCCTCCTTCCTTTCTTCCTTTCCTTCCTTCCTTTCTTTCATTCCCTTCCTTCCTTCTTCCTAGTCATCACCCTCCATTTTTTCCTTCCTCTATTCTTTTTTTCCTACTTTTTCTTATTCTCCTTTCCTTCTTCCTCTTTCCGTTTTTCCTTCTTCATTTTTCTTCTTCTCTTTTGGTTCTTTTTTCTCCTTCCTTCCTTACTCCTTTCCATAATTTGTCTTTCTTGCGTTACTATTCCTTCCTTCCTTCCTTTCTTCCTTCCTTCCCTACTTCCTTCCTTCTTCCTTACTATTAATACCCTTCTACGTTTCTCCCTCCCTTCCTTCCTTCCTTCCTTCTTTTGCTCTCCTCCTCCTTTCCTTCCATCCTCTTCTCCAATTCTCCCTCCTTTCTCTCCTCTTTCGATCTTCCATCCTCCTCCTCCTCCTCCTCCTCCTCACCTGAGTCGCCCGGTTCGGAGCTGCGGTCTCGGGGTTCGAAATGGCCTCATCCGGCGCCTGGGTCACCTCTACAGCCACTCCGCCACCGCTGCCCACCGCCGCCGCCGCCGCCGCCTCCTGCTCCTGCTGCTGTCGCTCCTCCTGCTGTAGCTCCGCCTGGATCTGGGCGCGTATGAGACGGGAGAGAACATCGTTATTTTGCCTCTTATTTTTTTCTATTTTCTTTTATATATATTTGTCTTTTTTTTTTTTTTATTCCTATTTTTTTCTTCCGTATTCTCCTAATATGTCTGGGTTTTTTTTCGTTTTATCAGTTTTTTTTATCCAGCCGTTTTTTTTCCCTCTTCTCCCTCTTCCTTTTTCTCCATTTTCCCCATTCTCTCTACTTCCTTTCTCATCTTTCTTCTCCCTCCCTCTCTCCCATTTCTATTCACGCAATGTCCTCCTTTCTCTCCTTCCCTCTTCCACTCTTTCCTTTCCTTCCTTTCTTTCCCTCCCTTTCCTCCCTTTTCCCAAGACTTCACTAACCTTTCTCATTTCTACACTCGCCCACGCCAGTCCATTCTCTGCTCTTCTCTCTCTTTCTCAATACCTTTCCATTCCCTCCTTCCGCTTCCCCAATCACTCACCTTCCTCTCACTTTCCAACCCTTCACACTCATTCTTGCCCAGTTCATTCTCCATTCTTCATTCACCCTTCCTTAGTTTCCTCTCACCTCCCTACTTCCTCTCCCTCCTCTCCCTCCATCTTACGTGACTTGCGCCCGGAAAGTCTGTCTCTGAATTCCAATGAGTTTACAAAATGGTGTGTCCGTCTTCTCCTTCCTAAGACCACCGATTGTATTCCCGCTGGTCTGTTCCTGAGGAGAGTTTCGTGTCCCGTGTAATTGCTTTTTTCATTTGGTGGTGCCTCGTGTAATGGAAAGTGATTAGTTGTCACCCGGAGGAGAGGAGGAGAGACGGTGTTCATTAGAAGTGTTTAGAATAGCAGGCGAGCGTTGGTCCGTGAAGTATTGACAGCATTGACGAAAACAGTATCAGTGATGAATTAACACTGACACATCGACCTCACCCCCACAGGTACGTTGAACCCAGCTCCTAGGGACCAATCTTGTTAGTGTGTTATCTTGATACAATGTTAAGGTTACTTAGAAGAGTTGAACTGACACACACCTTCTCGACCTCACCCCCACAGGTTCCCTAGCATACTGACTGAGCTGGTACCTCACTTGTTGTGTGCCACTATGTAGTGCGTGAACATCCCCATTTGTGTGGGCCTTTGATCACCCCCTTGGTATCTTAACCCCACACGAATACCTTGCCCCATGATCATGTTTGTGAACTCATATCGATCGGTGGTTGAATGGATACATTTTATTGTATAATTATGCACCATAGAAACTTGACTAGGGTAGTTTTTGTAAGCTATGGCCAGGACTCCATATCTATATATATTTTATGAAATTATCTGTGATGGGCAGGCCCTTCTGGTGATTGGAATGATGAGTTGTTATCAGTATTGTAGAGTAACTCGGTAAAAGCTCGCTACCATTACCAACAGAATGATGAAGTGTAAATAATATTGTTACTTAACTTCAATAAGCTCGCTACCATTATATACCAACAGGATGTGAATAAACTTAATCATAATTTAATCTTGTGTTGCGTCACCCTAACAACTATGAAACTCACTTGATAATAACATATTAAAAACCGCGGATCGAAGCTGAAGGCAACACACACGTACATTTGATAATATATATAATTGTTAATGCGTCCGTTTGGCTTAAAGAATAAACAGAAAAGAACTTCGTGTGTAAAACTCCATTCATGTCTTGTGTAAGTGTGCGTGGAATTGCGTGTGTGTGCATGTGGGTTTGTAATATCGGGCGTATGTCACTATTCCCACATGTACATTTGCTTACTAATGCGTACGTCGGGCAGAGAAAAAGAAATATATATAAAATCAAAACAAAACATTCATAAAAGCTCCATTCACGGCTGGCCTAAGTGCGTGGGATGCGTTGGCGTATAAAAAAGTACTCCTGCTGTATAGAGGTAATGTATGGAAAAATGTTTGGCATAAGAGGTTTACATTTGCGCGTGTGGAAACAAATAAAATGAAAACTATTATATGAAACGTCGGGACTGGGACTGGGCGAGGTTTTATTAATATTTTGGACTCGCAATTTAAAGGTTATAAGGGACAGCATGGGGAGGTTAGGTCGGTGGCTACAGCATGGGGAGGTAGGTCAGTGGGTACAGCATGGGGAGGTTAGGTCGGTGGCTACAGCATGGGGAGGTTAGATCAATACAGCATGGCGAGATTAGGTCAATGGGTACAGCATGGGGAGGCTAGGTCAATGGGTACAGCATGGGGAGGTCAGGTCAGTGGGTACAGCATGGGGAGGTTAGGTCAATGAGTATAGCATGGGGAGGTTAGGTCAGTGGGTACAGCATGGGGAGGTTAGGTCGATGGGTACAGCATGAGCAGGTTAGGTCAACGGGTACAGCATGGGGAGGTTAGGTCAGTGGGTACAGCATGGGGAGGTTAGGTCAGTGGGTACAGCATGGGGAGGTTAGGTCAGTGGGTACAGCATGGGGAGGTTAGGTCAGTGGGTACAGCATGGGGAGGCTAGGTCAATGGGTACAGCATGGGGAGGTTAGGTCAGTGGGTACAGCATGGGGAGGTTAGGTCAGTGGGTACAGCATGGGGAGGTTAGGTCAGTGGGTACAGCATGAGGAGGTTAGGTCAGTGGGTACAGCATGGGGAGGTTAGTTCAATGGGTACAGCATGGGGAGGTTAGTTCAGTGGGTACAGCATGAGGAGGTTAGGTCAATGGGTACAGCATGGGGAGGTTAGTTCAGTGGGTACAGCATGAGGAGGTTAGGTCAGTGGGTACAGCATGGGGAGGTTAGGTCAGTGGGTACAGCATGGGGAGGTTAGGTCGATGGGTACAGCATGGGGAGGTTAGGTCAGTGGGTGCAGCATGAGGAGGTTAGGTCGATGGGTACAGCATGAGGAGGTTAGGTCAGTGGGTACAGCATGGGGAGGTTAGGTCGATGGGTACAGCATGGGGAGGTTAGTTCAGTGGGTACAGCATGAGGAGGTTAGTTCAGTGGGTACAGCATGGGGAGGTTAGGTCAGTGGGTACAGCATGGGGAGGTTAGGTCAGTGGGTACAGCATGGGGAGGTTAGGTCAATGGGTACAGCATGGGGAGGTTAGTTCAGTGGGTACAGCATGAGGAGGTTAGTTCAGTGGGTACAGCATGGGGAGGTTAGGTCAGTGGGTACAGCATGGGGAGGTTAGGTCAGTGGGTACAGCATGGGAAGGTTAGGTCAGTGGGTACAGCATGAGGAGGTTAGTTCAGTGGGTACAGCATGGGGAGGTTAGGTCAATGGGTACAGCATGGGGAGGTTAGGTCAGTGGGTACAGCATGGGGAGGTTAGGTCAGTGGGTACAGCATTGGGAGGTTAGGTCAGTGGGTACAGCATGAGGAGGTTAGTTCAGTGGGTACAGCATGGGGAGGTTAGGTCAGTGGGTACAGCATGGGGAGGTTAGGTCAATGGGTACAGCATGAGGAGGTTAGTTCAGTGGGTACAGCATGAGGAGGTTAGTTCAGTGGGTACAGCATGGGGAGGTTAGGTCAGTGGGTACAGCATGGGGAGGTTAGGTCAGTGGGTACTGCATGGGAGGTTAGGTCAGTGGGTACAGCATGGGAGGTTAGGTCAGTGGGTACAGCATGAGGAGGTTAGGTCAGTGGGTACAGCATGGGAGGTTAGGTCAGTGGGTACAGCATGGGGAGGTTAGGTCAGTGGGTACAGCATGTGGAGGTTAGGTCAGTGGGTACAGCATGGGGAGGTTAGGTCAGTGGGTACAGCATGGGGAGGTTAGGTCAGTGGGTACAGCATGAGGAGGTTAGGTCAGTGGGTACAGCATGGGGAGGTTAGGTCAGTGGGTACAGCATGAGGAGGTTAGGTCAGTGGGTACAGCATGAGGAGGTTAGTTCAGTGGGTACAGCATGAGGAGGTTAGGTCAGTGGGTACAGCATGGGGAGGTTAGGTGAATGGGTACAGCATGGGGAGGTTAGGTCAATGGGTACAGCATGGGGAGGTTAGTTCAGTGGGTACAGCATGAGGAGGTTAGGTCAGTGGGTACAGCATGGGGAGGTTAGGTCAATGGGTACAGCATGGGGAGGTTAGTTCAGTGGGTACAGCATGAGGAGGTTAGGTCGATGGGCACAGCATGGGGAGGTTAGGTCGATTTGTACAGCATGGGGAGGTTAGGTCGATGGGTACAGCATGGGGAGGTTAGTTCAGTGGGTACAGCATGAGGAGGTTAGGTCGATGGGTACAGCATGAGGAGGTTAGATCAGTGGGTACAGCATGAGGAGGTTAGGTCAGTGGGTACAGCATGGGGAGGTTAGGTCAGTGGGTACAGCATGGGGAGGTTAGGTCAGTGGGTACAGCATGGGGAGGTTAGGTCAGTGGGTACAGCATGGGGAGGTTAGGTCGATGGGTACAGCATGGGGAGGTTAGGTCAGTGGGTGCAGCATGAGGAGGTTAGGTCGATGGGTACAGCATGAGGAGGTTAGGTCAGTGGGTACAGCATGGGGAGGTTAGGTCGATGGGTACAGCATGGGGAGGTTAGGTCAGTGGGTACAGCATGGGGAGGTTAGGTCGATGGGTACAGCATGGGGAGGTTAGGTCAGTGGGTACAACATGGGGAGGTTAGGTCAGTGGGTACAGCATGGGGAGGTTAGGTCAGTGGGTACATCATGTGGAGGTTAGGTCACTGGGTACAGCATGGGAGGTTAGGTCAGTGGGTACAGCATGGGGAGGTTAGGTCAGTGGGTACAGCATGGGAGGCTAGGTCAGTGGGTACAGCATGGGAGGTTAGGTCAGTGGGTACAGCATGGGAGGTTAGGTCAGTGGGTACAGCATGGGGAGGTTAGGTCAGTGGGTACAGCATGGGGAGGTTAGGTCGATGGGTACAGCATGGGGAGGTTAGGTCAGTGGGTACAACATGGGGAGGTTAGGTCAGTGGGTACAGCATGGGGAGGTTTGGTCAGTGGGTACAGCATGGGGAGGTTAGGTCAGTGGGTACAGCATGGGGAGGTTAGGTCAGAGGTTACAGCATGGGAGGTTAGGTCAGTGGGTACAGCATGAGGAGGTTAGTTCAGTGGGTACAGCATGGGGAGGTTAGGTCAATGGGTACAGCATGGGGAGGTTAGGTCAGTGGGTACAGCATGGGGAGGTTAGGTCAGTGGGTACAGCATGGGGAGGTTAGGTCAGTGGGTACAGCATGGGGAGGTTAGGTCAGTGGGTACAGCATGAGGAGGTTAGTTCAGTGGGTACAGCATGGGGAGGTTAGGTCAGTGGGTACAGCATGGGGAGGTTAGGTCAATGGGTACAGCATGGGGAGGTTAGGTCGATGGGTACAGCATGAGGAGGTTAGGTCAGTGGGTACAGCATGGGGAGGTTAGGTCGATGGGTACAGCATGGGGAGGTTAGGTCGATGGGTACAGCATGGGGAGGTTAGGTCAATGGGTACAGCATGGGGAGGTTAGGTCGATGGGTACAGCATGGGGAGGTTAGGTCAGTGGGTACAGCATGGGGAGGTTAGGTCAGTGGGTACATCATAAGGAGGTTAGGTCAGTGGGTACAGCATGGGGAGGTTAGGTCAGTGGGTACAGCATGGGGAGGTTAGGTCGATGGGTACAGCATGAGGAGGTTAGGTCATTGGGTACAGCATGGGGAGGTAGGTCAGTGGGTACAGCATGGGGAGGTTAGGTCAGTGGGTACAGCGTGAGGAGGTTAGGTCAGTGGGTACAGCATGGGGAGGTTAGGTCAGTGGGTACAGCATGGGGAGGTTAGGTCAGTGGGTACAGCATGGGGAGGTTAGGTCAGTGGGTACAGCATGGGGAGGTTAGGTCAGTGGGTACAGCATGGGGAGGTTAGGTCGATGGGTACAGCATGGGGAGGTTAGGTCAGTGGGTACAGCATGGGGAGGTTAGGTCAATGGGGTCACATGGAGGGGTTGCCAGATATCCAAATTTTTATTATTAAGATACTTGTGTAGAGGACTGTTTTTTTTTTCTCTTTCTCAACCTTTTTTTTTTTTTCTTTCTTTTTTTGTCTTTTTTTTCCCTTTTTTCAACAGCTTTTCTTCCTTCTGGTTTGTTTGTTTTTTCAACGTTTTTTCCAAGTTTTATTTTTTCAAGTTTTTTCTCGTTTTTTTTTTTCTTTTCGTTTTTCCACAGGTCAGATCACGTGGCACAGAGGGAGAGGCTGCCAGATATCGCAATTTCAATCATTACATTACGTGTGGAGAGGACCATATTCTTTTCTTCCCTTCCTTTTCTTTATTTTTTTTTTCAACGGCAAAGGAAATACATGGAAGGCGAGGCGGAAAGAGAAAAGAAAGGAAGGACCCCCCCCCGCCTGCAACATCTAGCCCGCAAACATAAAAAAATAA